>NW_011494682.1:2499241-2505494 GCF_000754665.1 Bison bison bison
ACTTCGCATGACATGGCCAAAGTACTGGAGTTTCAGCTTTAGCATCATTCCTTCCAAAGAACACCCAGGGCTGATCTTCAGAATGGACTGGTTGGATCTCCTTGCAGTCCAAGGGACTCTCAAGAGTCTTCTCCAACACTACAGTTCAAAAGCATCAATTCTTTGGCACTCAGCCTTCTTCACAGTCCAACTCTCACATCCATACATGACCACTGGAAAAATCATAGCCTTGACTAGATGGACCTTTGTTGGCAAAGGAAAAGGTCTGCTTTTCAATATGCTATCTAGGTTGGTCATAACTTTTCTTCCAAGGAGTAAGCGTCTTTTAATTTCGTGGCTGCAGTCACCATCTGCAGTGATTTTGGAGCCCAAAAAGATAAAGTCTAACACTGTTTCCACTGTTTCTCCATCTATTTCCCATGAAGTGATAGGATCAGATGCCATGATCTTTGTTTCCTGAATGTTGAGCTTTAAGCCAACTTTTTCACTCTCCTCTTTCACTTTCATCAAGAGGCTTTTGAGTTCCTCTTCACTTTCTGCCATAAGGGTGGTGTCATCTGCATATCTGAGGTTATTGATATTTCTCCTGGCAATCCTGATTCCAGCTTGTGCTTATTCCAGTCCAGCATTTCTCATGATGTACTCTGCATATAAGTTAAATAAGCACGGTGACAATATACAGCCTTGACATACTAGAGGTTAGACTCTCAAAAACACAATATTAAAAATACAAAACAAAATCAATCACAAAAATTATAAAAAAAAATATGAAATTTGCTTTAAAAATAGGGTCTTTTTTTGGGCAATAGTAGGTTATAAAAGTGAAAATTAAAGTAGTAATAAAGAACTTAAAAATAAAAATAATTTAAAAATGATAATAGTAAAAATATATCTAGGATTTTCTCCCGAGCTATTGAGGGCAGTGTGGGGTCAGTTCCGTTTCAGATGGTTCCTTTTTCCAGCTTATACTTCTCAAGTTCTGTAGGCCCTGTCCAATGCTTAGTCAATGATAACTACAGGGTTTTAATCTGTTGCACCTGTCACTTCCAGAGCCAGTCCCTCTTCTTGTTTATTTTGGCTTCCTCTGTTTGCAGATCTCCTCAGTGTCTAATTTCTGCCTTGACACAAGGGGGCGAAGGTGGTCACACTTATTTAGGCTCATTTGTTCAGTTGTGCTGTGGGGAGGGAGGAACACTACGAATAAATATCACTGGCGTGTGTTGGGAGTGCTCGAAGTGTATGGACCACATTGGGTTTGCCCCAGCTCACGGCGCATATGCTTTCCTGGTCTACACTGCTCAGGCTCCAGGTTGCTCTGCAAGGGAACTGTCCAAAGTGGGCCCTGGATTTCGTGCACTTTCTAGGTCTAAGCTGCTCAGGTTCAGGTTCTCGGGTACTATACAAAGGCACAGACTCAGTTGGGTATGCATTTTGTGCTCTTCCCAAGTCCAAGCAGCTCAGGCAACCAGGTGCTTTTCAAGGGCACTGTCCTAGGTGGGCTGTGCATGTTAATCTCCTCCCCGGTCCCAGCTGTTTGGTTTCCAGGTGCGCCATGAGAGCACCATCTCAGGTGTGCCGTGTGTCTCCTCTGGGGAGCTGATCTCTGGCTGTGACCCTCCTGGTAGATGTCAACCATCCAGGATCCCAGCAAGACTTGGTTAGCAACTGGAAGCCTGCTCACAGTTTGGTGGAGAATGCCATCTCTGGGGCCAAAATTGCCCCTTGCCTTCCGGCTCTGGCTGTCTCCTGCCTGCCTCTCTGCCTCTGGTGGGGGGAGGGGCCAGTTGGCAGCTGGCTAGCTCTCCTTTGATGCTAAGTCACTTCAGTCGTGTCCGACTCTGTGCGACCCCATAGATGGCAGCCCACCAGGCTCCCCTGTCCCTGGGATTCTCCAGGCAAGAACACTGGAGTGGGTTGCCATTTCCTTCTCCAATGCATCAAAATGAAAAATAAAAGTGAAGTCGCTCAGTCGTGTTCGACTCTTAGCGACCCATGGACTGCAGCCTACCAGGCTCCTCTGTCCATGGGATTTTCTAGGCAAGAGTACTGGAGTGGGTTGCCATTTGGTATTTGCCTAATCCTTTGTTCTGTGAGTAGGCCAGGTAGGTTAGAGCTTTTCATTGGAAAGTTCTCTCTCTGTCTCTTTTTTTTTCTCTCTCTGGCTATCTCACAGTTTGGGTTGCTATCTCATGTTAGTTCCCTCAGATTGTCCTCAGGGCATTTAGGCCTGTCCTTACCCTAAGCATGCAACCCTGCCTCCCTCCTCAGCTGCCCTTCACCGCCATCCGCCCCCACCCTGCTCGCCTGTGGCTGATGTGAGTGTCTGGGCTACCTCTCTGCTGGGAGTTGCGGTTAGGCGCATATTCTGTGGGTTTTTTCTTTTTTCCCCTCCCAGTTATGTTGCCCTCTGAGATTCCAAAACTCCCACAGACCTGCTGGCAAGAGGGTTTCCTGGTGTTTGGAAACTTCTGCTCCTTCACGACTCCCTCCCTGGGATGAGTATTCGTCCCTAACTCTTCGTCTCTCTTGTCTTTTATATTTCACCCTACCTCCTTTTGAAGAGAATAAGATGCCTTTCTGGGTGCCTGGTGTCCTCCACCAGCATTCAGAAGTTGTTTTGTGGAAGTTGCTCAGCATTCAAATGATCTTTTGACGAATTTGTGGGGGAGAAAGTGGTCTCCCTGTCCTATTCCTCTGTCATCTTCGATTTAGTGTACCCTGGGTGGGACCTCATTGTATCAATAGTTTTGACCTATGGTTCCCTTTCATTATACCTAACTGCCTCTATCCCATTCCATTTCACCTAATCTTTTTAAGAAGTACTTTCAAAAATTGTGTGTATGTGTATGTATTTTACTGAAAGCAATCTTAAAGTTACCAATTTTGTCTGAGAATCAGGAAATTTGCTGAATGACCTCCCCCGCCAAATTTATTTTAACAAAATCACTGGATTTAATCATTGTATTAATAGATAGTAAAGAAATTTTCACCTGTGAATATTAGCTCTGTTCAGTTCTAAGGGGGTTAGTATAACTGGATCAGCAAAAGAGATAGGAGAGGATCTGTGGTCCTCTCTACTGTTGGTGATCTTGTTAAGAGCATGGATGTAGGTGAATATGGATTGTATGTTAGTATGGTGAGCTAGGTGGTGATTGTGGCAGGTGAGAGAGGGTACAGTTTGTTTAAGGAGATGAGATACTATTGATAGCCAACTAAAGGCTGTCCTGTAGGAATGTTGCTCCAGTGTTGTTAGATCTTATCATGAAGCCAGAAATCTGAATGTTTAGATATTATTATGAATGAAATATAATGATGCTTATACTGTTTAAATGTTGACTACCAATTGAAAATCCAATTAAAAATACAGTGTAGGCTGAGGCACATGAAAAGATGATCAATATTGTTAATTATTAGAAAAATGACAATTAAACCTGCAATGAGGTATCATTTCACATTGGTAAGAATAGCCAGCATTAAAAAGTCCACAAATAGTAAATGCTTGAAACGGTATGAAAAAAAGGAGCCCTCCTACACATTGGTGGGAATGTGAATTGGTATAGCCACAATGGAAAACAGTATGGCAGTTCTTTAAAAAACTAAAAATAGAGTTTTCATAGAAAATTATATTTTGAAAAGATACATGCATTCCAATGTTCTTAGTAGCACTATTTACAACAGCCAAGATATGAAAGCAACCTAAAGCCCATCAGTACATGAACAGATAAAGAAAATGTGGTATATGTACACAACTGAGTGTTACTGAGCCATGAAAAGAATGAAATAATACCATTTGCAGCAACGTGGATGAATCTAGTGATTATCGTATTAAGCGAAGTAAGTCAGAGAGAGACAAATATCATATGATGTCACTTACATGTGGAATCTAAAAAAAAAAATGATGCAAGTGAATTTATTTACAAGACAGAAATAGATTCACAGACATAGAAAAGAAACTTATGGTGACCAAAGTGAACCTAGAATTGTCCACTTTGTATTTTTTATGATGATATATTTTCTCTTGTTTGTATCATATAAACAGAGTCATCTGTGATCATACTTAGCAGAGACCCCATATGGATTTAATATGTACTTAAAAACTGTTGAAAATCACAATTCAAAAAATGATTTTTAATGAGCTGTATCTTTTTCAAGTTTTCTCTTTTCTTATATCAACCTCAAAAGACAATCTAATTATTTTACAAAAAATATATAGAAGCAATGGAATAGATTCTTGTGTGAGGAGTTTGATTTGTTGATGAGGGGATTTCACAGATATTCTCCTCTGAGCTATGGGAGGTATGGAGAATATAAAAATGCTTTAAAAATTCTTAATTAGTAAGGTTCTTTTGGACTAAGAAAAAATTTTTTAAGAAAGACTAAACAAATTTTTAAAAAAGTTCTTATATTACCCTAAAAAGGGGGGTAATGATTTTCTTCTATTCATGTATAAGTTCCTAGGAAAGATTGTGATTAAAGTGCATTATTTAAGAAATAAAACATTTCTAACCACAAATTTACTAAAATTCTTATTATGTTTTTCAAAGAAATAATGCCAGTAACTATTTGTACAGTGGCTTTGTTACTTTCTTTTTTAAAAAATAGTCCATTTCTCTATGTAATATTCCTGAACATTTTCTTATCATCACTATTCAGAAGGCCTTGTGTCTTGAATATTACACATAAAAATGTAAACTACACATTATTCAATTAAATAACTTGAGCCTAGTCAATGTGCCCATAAATGTGGCTAAGAGGGTCACCATCTGACCATTTTCAGGGCATAGCAGAAAAGGATGAAAACACTATCCCTGATTTTGGGGCTTTGGGTTCTGACTGCTAGCTTCTTGGTAAGTCCCATCAATTGAAATCTTCATCCGTTTTATTTTATTCAGACCATCTTTGCAAATCCATGGTGGTAATTCTGAACCTTGTTTATATTCTCTTAGTTTTCCAAATGCTAGAATTTTTGGTAGCACACTTAACAAAATTGAATTATATCCACACATTGGACCATTCACTTGTCACTATTCAGTGTTGTTGTTTGGGTAAAATTTCTGTATACCTGACCACTCTCTTTCTACAAGAAGCAAGAATATTAATGTTCAAGAAAAAAATGTCGTCTTGCTTTGATGCCAGTTTGACACTATGCCATGTCTCCTCTCTTAGAATCAAACTGCATCCAGTTCTATACGATATAGTGTAACAAAAATGTCAGGTTGTTCATAGTTCTCTCGAATGTTTATATTATGCCAAAGTGCCACTAGCAAAGAACTGCTAACCCACAGTCTGAATCTTCTTTGAAATAAAATAATTTGGTTGGAGTTTTTATTTTCTTTGCCCCTCTTTGCTTAAGTATTTTGATTCAATAATTTGAATATAAGCTTTTTTTTTCTGGTTTTCAAGTCTGAAAAGACCTCTCTGTAAAGATTCATGAAGAATTTGTGTTCATTTGTATTGAATCTAAAAAACGTCTCCACCATTTATAATACTGAATGGGTTAGTGACATCATGTCCTTTGCACCAGACATCTCAACATCTAGTCCTCATGGTAGGTGTGTTGTCATAAATTCATAAAGTTATGTTGTATCATTTGATTTTGGAAAGCTTTCTTTTTCTACCAAACAACCACCTGAGAAGTCAGCTTTCCATATCTGCAAGGGACTAATGTTTTAGTGTTTTAGTTAAGCTGTCACTAGTATATTGCACTAACGTATTAGTAAATGTTATCCAGTTTCATAAAAAAGTAACATTTTTAGAGTTTAAGGAAGGAACTAAAACAAAATAATTGACCTCTTCATCTTGATGACATAAAAAGTCTCCAATCTTCTGATAAGGCCAAGAGGATCAGGAAAAGTTCTAACTATTTTAAATGGAGAAATCTAGGCTTGTGAATTCTGTAAATTAACCAACCAAAGCTCTCTTCTAGAACAAAGAAGCTCTACGCTTAAGAGAAATTGTTGGGAGTAGTATCAAAATTAAGCAGAAAGGAGACAAGCAGTCAATGTTCTGATGAAAGGAGGGGAGGAGAGCAAAGAAGGTAGAGTTCAAACAGAACAAACAGCACTCCTGGCTAAGCCCAATTTGCATAGGGCAGGCCCAGGTGGAGGAAAAAAAACATGTAAAAGGAGGAGCCAAAGCGCTTTCTCTCGGACTCTCTCTCCCGCGTGCGTATGGGCGCGCGCGCTCTCTCTCTCTCTCCTGCTATCTTCTAAATAAAATTGAGCTGCAACACTGAAAAAAAAAAAAAAAAAAA
>NW_011494682.1:2505594-2511752 GCF_000754665.1 Bison bison bison
AAAAAAAAGAAGGTAGAGTTCAAAAATTTTAAGGCCATAATTTGTAAACATTTCATGATAACAGTAGACAGGGAAATCCTAGAACCAATGGGAAATGAATAATTTTTTACATTCTTCTTTATAGAACAAGAGAGTCTATCTTGCTCCAAAGTTAGTCATAAAAAACAATTATGGCAGAACCCACTCAAAATGATTTTAATAGAGAAAAAAAGCAATGATCAGAATAATGATCCTGTGGGTAAGGAAGCCATGCCAGAAATTCATGCCCCAAAATAAATGGAATATTCGTTCCCATACATCAAAACAAATTTAAAATTTGGAGGAAAAAAGAAGCTATGAAAGAACTGCATTAATCAATAGAAAACTCAGAAAAAATGATTGGACAGAACCAAAGTTTGAAAAAAGAGCTCTTGGAATTCAGAAGAAAATTGGAAATTAAAGACTACATGTAATGAACACATGAGCAAAGAAATACATAAGAAAAATAGAAGTGAAAGGGAGGAAAATATGTTTCAATAAAAAAAGTAATTTTTAAGGAGATGTTGAACTGGAAAAAAAAACAACCTAAAAGTTGAGAGTTATGATTTATTAGGTAACCTTACTGAAGATTATAGTACAAAAGACAGCCTCATCTTTGAGGAACGGTTCTAAAGAAGTAAGGGAGAAGCTAGGATATATAGGAGGTTTTGTTGAAAAGAAAGTATAGTCAAACATCAAATGATCAACTGCTTACCACAAAAAACAGACACCATGAGTTAATGATTTTAGTGCTTTTTCATGTATGAAAAGATTAGGCTCATTGAAAGTATTCCTTTAAGATGTGGCTTTTGTTTCAAACTTCAAACTTTTAATTTTGTATTGAGGTATAGCTGATCAGATATGCAGATGACACCACCCTTATACAGAAACTGAAGAACTAAAGAGCCTCTTGATGAAAGTGAAAGAGGAGAGTGAAAAAGTTGGCTTAAAGCTCAACATTCAGAAAACTAAGATCATGGCACCTGGTCTCATCACTTCATGGGAAATAGATGGGGAAACAGTGGAAACACTGTCAGACTTTATTTTGGGGGGCTCCAAAATCACTGCAGATGGTGACTGCGGCCATGAAATTAAAAGACGCTTACTCCTTGGAAGGAAAGTTATGACCAATCTAGACAGCATATTAAAAAGCAGAGCCATTACTTTGTCAACAAAGGTTCATGTAGTCAAGGCTATGGTTTTTCCAGTGGTCATGTATGGATGTGAGAGTTGGACTGTGAAGAAAGCTGAGTGCCAAAGAATTGATGCTTTTGAACTGAGGTGTTGGAGAAGACTCTTGAGAGTCCCTTGGCCTGCAAGGAGATCCAACCAGTCCATCCTAAAGGAGATCAGTCCTGGGTGTTCATTGGAAGGAATGATGCTAAAGGTGGAACTCCAGTACTTTGGCCACCTCATGTGAAGAGTTGACTCATTGGAAAAGACCCTGATGCTGGGAGGGATTGGGGACAGGAGGAGAAGGGGACGACAGAGGATGAGATGGCTGGATGGCATCACTGACTCGATGGACATGAGTTTGAGTGAACTCTGGGAGTTGGTGATGGACAGGGAGGCCTGGCGTGCTGCGATTCATGGGATTGCAAAGAGTCAGACACGACTGAGCGACTGAACTGAACTGACTGATAGCTGATTAACAATGTTGTGGTAGTTTCAGGTGAACAGTGAAGGAACTCAGCCATACACATACATGTATTCATTCTCAAATCCTCCTCTCATCCAGGCTGGCACATAGCCTTGAATAGAGTTCCATGTGCTATACAGTACGTCCTTGTTGGTTATTCATTTTGAATCTAGCAATGTGTATACGACCTTCCCAAAATGATACAAATGAATTTACAAAACTGAAAGAGATTCACAGATATCGAAAATGAACTTATGTATCTTTACCATGACATGGACTATGGTTCCAAGACTCGAGGCTGGTGGAGTCATAGTCATATACAATATTTTTTATAGCCATTTTGTATTGAAGCATAATTTTTAGCCATCTTTTTTATTAAAGTATAGTTAATTCACAATGTTGTGTTAGTTTCAGGTGTATAGCAAAGTGACACAATTATGCAATATATGTTCTTTCAGATTCTTTTCCATTATAGGTCATTACAAGATACTGACTATACTTCCCGGTGCTGTAGCTGTAGCAGGTCCTTCTAACTGAAGTGGACATTCTGAGAGGATCTGTTACTTGAGTCGGTAGAGTGTGGTTTCCCATGGAAGCACTGGAGGACAATCTTCCCCAGGGTGGGAGTCACATGAGGATCAAAATGTTTCCTTATTTGTTGGAAGGAAAAATGACACCTTTCTCATGGTCTTAGCATGGAAGTCAAGGATCTAATAATGTGGAAACATTTTGAGAGGTGTAAGTGATGTAAAGTTGTATGGTCCTTATATGATTATGATCACTGCAGATAGCTCAAGTCCCATACTCAGTTTCTTAGATTATTTTAGAGACTTTTGTTATGTGACTCCTCTAAGCCAGTCTCTGTGCTAGGCACAGTTGGGGATGCAGAAATATCTAAGGCAAGTTTTCTGTGGTGAGAAGCTCCATGTCTAAAATAGGAGTCAAGTGTAAGATTGTCTATGGTGAAAACAGAAGGAAATATGCTTATCACGAAGGTGTAACAGAGGTATGTTTATCACTGTCCTGTCTTAGGGCAGCCTCAGATTCTTTCCATCGACAGAGGCTTTCCTGTTCATGTAACCCTGCTAAGGGACTAGGTCCTTCCTTAACCCCTTCAGTTTTCAGGTCTCCTTCTCAGAATTCTTTGTATCCCTGCAAAGAAAAAGCATTTTAATGTCAATGCTCTTTACAAAAATTGAAAACTAGGTTTCTGTTTCAAATCGTTTTCTTGAGGATAAAGCTTCCAGTTTTTTTTTTTTTTTAAATAAATGATACACTATAATGCTTCAAGATTTGTATGCAAATGATCTGGGTAAAAGTAGAACTCAAAAGATACAAATTCTCAGTACCTACTTGATGCTCATAACCTAGCCAGATGCTTCTCAACGATGGGTCAAAATATTTGAAATTTTATGGTAGCCAATTACTGTCTTACGGCTCTCTCAGGATGGCAGCTGAATCAAGTGAGAGAGCTTTTTCACAGATATACTACTTTTCATAGCCTTCGGTATTTATTGGAGACAGGAGAAACTTTGGTTGAAAGGGAAAGTTACTTCTTGATTGATAAATTTTTTTCACATAGAGAAATGGTGGTTGTGATGTTTGGCAACAGATCTTTTCATAAGTCTATTCATTACTGGGAAGCACTATTTTTCTTTGAGTCACATTCTGCAGTAAATTTTGTATCCTGGGATTAAGCTTTGTAAATGTTTTGAGTCATTGTATTTTCATTGCCATTAAGTACTAAATACTCAATTGTTTATGGTAGCTTTGTACCCATGAAATTTAGTTTACCTTCCAGACAATCAAGGACTCTGGCAAATATTTACGAAAGCTTTTGAAAGCACACAGAATTGTCCCATGTGCTGTCCTATTGTACAGAAAAGTCATGAAAGACATTGGCTAGAAGGTTATCAAACTCATTTTTATTTTTTAATTTTAATATTCTTTATTTTTTTGCCACATGACTTATGGAATCTTAGGGTCCCAGACCAGGGATTGAACCTGGGCCCCTGCAGTGAAAATGCTGAATCCTAACTTCTGAATCTCCAGGGAATTCAATTTTCATTTTTGGAAACACAACTACATGTAGTTTCTCATCATACATGTATCTAGGGGCCTTGTGTCTAGTTCTGGTCAGTGGAACACAAGCAGAAGAAATGTATGTCACTTCTAAGCTTGAACACTAAAATATGCCATAATGTCTTTTTCACTGTCTTCGCATAAAATATGAAGGAAGGGAAGGATTCAACTACTGGGTAGGGGAGTTCCAGGCAAAGAGAACAGTTGTGCATACACCCTGAAGTTAGAGAACAACAAGGAGACCACTGTGGTAGATGTTTCCTTCTTGTAGATGTTTCTTTTTGTTTTAATTAATTTTTCTTGGAGTATAGTTGACTTATAATGTTATGTTACTTTCTGCTGTACAGCAAAGTGAATCAGTTACACATATCCATGTATCCATTCTTTTTTAGATTCTTTTCCCATATGGGCCATTATGGGAGTATTGAGTACACAGTACTGAGTACAGTTCCCTGTACTGTACAGTAAGTTCTTACTGGTTATCTATTTTATATATAGTAGTATGTATTTGTCAGTCCAAGTCTCCCGATTTATCCCTCTCTCCCTGCCTTTCCTCCTTGGTAATCATAAGTTTATTTTCTACATCTGTGACTCTACTTCTGGAAACCTTCCTTCCTGTCTTTGTTCAAATGTCATTTTACTCAATGAGGCTTGTCTTCACACTCTATTTAAAATTGCAACATCTCTCTCTAGCATTTATTCAGTTCTCCTTGCTCTTTTTTTGTATACACTCACTCCCTTTGACAAACATGGTAGGTAGGCAGAACAATGGCCTCTAAAGAGGTCCTTATTCTGAACACTGGAACCCATAAGTGCTATGTAAAATAGCAGAAATGGAATTAAAGTTGCAGATAATTTAGGTTATTTTCAAATAGGGATATTATCCTCGGTTACCTGGTAGGTCCAATGTAATCACAAAGGTCCTTAAAATGAGAATAAAACTGTAAAAAATGAAGATGGAAGAGGAAGACAGGAAAGAATCAGAGAGAGTTATGAGTGGTAAAAAGGCAAGGATAGAAAGTGCACCATTGCTGGCTTTGAAGATGGAGAAAGGGGGCCTCGTGAGGACAGATGGGGCAAGGAAGTGATTCTTCCCTGGAGCCTCCAGAAAGGACCTCAGTCCTGCCAACACCTTGACTTTAGCCCAGTGAGACCCATGTCTGACTTCTAACCTAAAGAATAAATTTGCATGACTTTAGCCACTAAGTCTGTGATAAATTTTTATACAGGAAATAGAGAACTATTAAAATATGTTATATAACATACCATATGATTAATATGTTTATTTTATTATTTACTTTCAGTTTTTCCAATTAAAATTTATTTTAAAACAAATAATAACATTTGCATGGTTCAAAATACAAAACTATTCACAAAAGTGTAAACACTGAGGCCTAGTTTCCATAAAAGAAAATTTATATATTTATTTTTTCCTCTCTGTTATATGAAATAAAATGTACTATATATATTATTCTGCAACTTGCTTTTTTTAAATTTAATGATATATCTTGAATCTCTTCATGTGAAACATACAGGATTTCCTTGTTCATTTTTTTTGTTTGTTTTATTGAGGTATAGTTGTCAAATAAAATTGTAAGGTATTTGAGGTGTACAATGTGATAATTATATATATATATCAGTTCAGTTCAGTTCACTTGCTCAGTCATGTCCGACTGTTTGTGATCCCATGAATCACAGCACTCCAGGCCTCCCTGTCCGTCACCAACTCCCAGAGTTCACTCAAACTCATGTCCATCAAGTTGGTGATGCCATCCAGCCATCTCATCCTCTGTTGTCCCATTCTCCTCCTGCACCCAATCCCTCCCAGCATCAGGGTCTTTTCCAATGAGTCAACTCTTCACATGAGGTGGCCAAAATATTGGCATTTCAGCTTCAGCATCAGTCCTTCCAATGAACACCCAGGACTAATCTCCTTTAGGATGGACTGGTTGGATCTCCTTGCAGACCAAAGGACTCTCAAGAGTCTTCTCCAACACCACATTTCAAAGCATCAATTCTTTGGCACTCAGCTTTCTTCACAGTCCAACTCTCACATCCATACATGACCACTGGAAAAACCATAGCCTTGACTGGACGGACCTTTGTTGGCAAAGTAATGTCTCTGCTTTTGAATATGCTGTCTAGGTTGGTCATAACTTTCCTTCCAAGGAGTAAGCGTCTTTTAATTTCATGGCTGCAGTCACCCTCTGCAGTGATTTTGGAGCCCCCAAAAATAAAGTCTGATACGGTTTCCACTGTTTCCCCATCTATTTCCCATGAAGTGATGGGACCAGATGCCATGATCTTAGTTCTGAATGTTGAGCTTTAAGCCAACTTTTTCACTCTCCTCTTTCACTTTCATCAAGAGGCTTTTTAGTTCCTCTTCACTTTCTGCCAGAAGGGTGGTGTCATCTGCATA
>NW_011494682.1:2511852-2579735 GCF_000754665.1 Bison bison bison
GGAACCAGTCTGCTATTCCATGTCCAGTTCTAACTGTTGCTTCCTGACCTGCATATAGGTTTCTCAAGAGGCATATCAGGTGGTCTGGTATTCCCATCTCTTTCAGAATTTTCCACAGTTTATTGTGATCCACACAGTCAAAGGCTTTGACATAGTCAATAAAGCAGAAATAGATGTTTTTGTGGAACTCTTTTGCTTTTTATATGATCCATCGGATGTTGGCAGTTTGATTTCTGGTTCCTCTGCCTTTTCTAAAACCAGTTTGAACATCTGGAAGTTCACAGTTCACATACTGCTAAAGCCTGGCTTGGAGAATTTTGAGCATTACTTTGCTAGTGTGTGAGATGAGTGCAATTGTGTGATAGTTTGAGCATTCTTTGGCATTGCCTTTCTGTGGGATTGGAATGAAAACTGATCTTTTCCAGTCCTGTGGCCACTGCTGAGTTTTCCAAATTTGCTGGCATATTGAGTGCAGCACTTTCACAGCATCATCTTTCAGGATTTGAAATAGCTCAAGTGGAATTCCATCACCTCCACTAGCTTTGTTCGTAGTGATGCTTTCTAAGGGCCAGTTCACTTCACATTCAAGGATGTCTGGCTCTAGGTCAGTGATCACATCCTCATGATTATCTGGGTCATGAAGCTCTTTTTTGCATAGTTCTTCTGTGTATTCTTGCCACCTCTTCTGAATATCTTCTGCTTCTGTTAGGTCCATACCATTTCTGTCCTTTATCGAGCCCGTCTTTGCATGAAATGTTCCCTTGGTATCTCTAATTTTCTTGAAGAGATCTCTAGTCTTTCCCATTCTGTTGTTTTCCTCTATTTCTTTGCATTGATCGCTGAGGAAGGCTTTCTTGTCTCTCCTTGCTATTCTTTGGAACTCTGCATTCAGATGCTTATATCTTTCCTTTTCTCCTTTATTTTTCACTTCTCTTCTTTTCACAGCAATTTGTAAGGCCTCCTCAGACAGCCATTTTGCTTTTTTGCATTTCTTTTCCATGGGGATGGTCTTGATCCCTGTCTCCTGTAAATGTCACGAACCTCATTCCATAGTTCATCAGGCACTCTGTCTATCAGATCTAGGCCCTTAAATCTATTTTTCACTTCCACTGTATAATCATAAGGGATTTGATTTAGGTCATACCTAGCAGGCTATGCTTACTCCTTGGAAGAAAAGTTATGACCAACCTAGATAGCATGTTGAAAAGCAGAGACATTACTTTGCCAACAAAGGTCCATCTAGTCAAGGCTATGATTTTTCCAGTGGTCATGTATGGATGCGAGAGTTGGACTGCAAAGAAAGCTGAGCGCCGAAGAATTGATGCTTTTGAACTGTGGTGTTGGAGAAGACTCTTGAGAGTCCCTTGGACTGCAAGGAGATCCAACCAGTCCATTTTGAAGAAGATCAGCCCTGGGATTTCTTTGGAAGGAAAGATGCTAAAGCTGAAACTCCAGTACTTTGGCCACCTCATGTGAAGAGTTGGCTCATTGGAAAAGACCCTGATGCTGGGAGGGATTGGGGGCAGGAGGAGAAGGGGACGACAGAGGATGAGATGGCTGGATGGCATCACTGACTCTATGGTCGTGAGTCTGAGTGAACTCTGGGAGTTGGTGATGGACAGGGAGGCCTGGTGTGCTGCGATTCATGGGGTCACAAAGAGTCAGACACGACTGAGTGACTGAACTGAACTGACTGAGCCACATAGAGTTGGACACGACTGAACAACTAGCACATTAATAAATATGATTAAGTAAAGATTAAGTTAACCTAAGTAAATGAGCTACTTTATTTGAAGGATGAAAAAAACTGATGTTCAGAGAAATAGAGTGCTGGACCCAAATCACTACCTAATTAGTGGCAGAGCTGACCACAATGCAAAGCTTCATTTAGACCTAAAATTTCACCCATCCTGGAATCTAAGAGAAACAAAAGGCTTCCAAATCCACATACAATGAAAACAGATTGCTTTGTGCAGTATTTATTAGTTGGCAAAAAAATCTAAATACAATCATCAAAATTCTTAGCATTTGTGACAGAAAACAAAAACACCTTCACATTCCAGATTAACATCATCTCTGTATGTTAAGTAGACGGTTTTAAATTCTTCTGTGAGTAGAATCAGAGTTATTTTCAGAGACAACTTTGCAAAGTTGACATCAGGACAGTAGTTTGACATGCTTTGCTTATAAACACTTTCAAATATATGGATAAAAGTTTTAGAAAATATTCACTGTTGAATACATTTCAAATTGAATTAATGTGAATTAATCATTTAGTAGTAAGTTGAATTAATAGTAAAATACTCTGAGCACCATGTGAACATACAAAAAAGTGTTCTGGTGGTTCATAGAGGCACGCATCAAGCACATCAGATCTGAACTTAAGATGTAATACAATATACGTCAATCCTGAAATCTAAACATTTTTACATGCTCTCAAAAATGTAAAGCTAGAGTCCTTATGAGTGACTGGGAGATTTCATTTTTAGTCACTGCAGATCTTCACTTGATATCATTTTCCCTCTTTTTTGGCTCACATGTTGTAGGATGAAATTTCATTTAAAGTTTTAAGGTGATTTAAAGAGTCTTTATCTATAATAATCAATACAGGACTAGGTCTATCTATAAATATTTATGTATTTTTGTTTATTTGGAGAAACCTATTTATCCCTTTATATTTGTAGGATTAGGTAATTCAGGTGGGTTTTGAATTGGGAGTACAATGTAGTAACCTTATAGTTTCTAACATTTAAAGGGAAAAGTAAATGTTTGCTTGTTCAATTTTCTCTCTTTATCTAATGGTTTTCTGTCCCTCAGTGGGCTATCTCTGTAGGTTCCACAAAGTGATCTTAAATCACGTTCAGGCACCTGATTTGTGGGATAGAGATGATTTTTATTGTTAATAGGTCATATGAGGTGAATAATTAGACTCAAAGATTAGTGACAGTGCTTTAAATTTGAGTAATATTATGATTTCACTTTGAGATTGGTGATAAAAGTAAAGGCGTAGTTCTGTACTCATAAGTCATATCTAATGACAGAATACTTCACAATGTATGAGGTACTAGTACCTCTTTATAATATTCCAGATTTGCTCCCGCAGCTGGTTAATACTGGAGAAGAACTGAAGAAGAGTTTTTTCTATAGAAGGTGAAGTTGTTTTGTCAACAGTAGTACTTGGAGTAGTGGCATCAGTACTAGTTTGGGTTGTGGGTGCGGCTGTAGTTTGGGGAGTGTCGGGGGTGACAGTGGTTGGAGAAGGAGCAGGTGTGGTGTTTGGGGCAGCTGTGGTCTCTGGAGCTGTGGAGGGGAGTGGTACTGATGTGGTTGGGGAAGTGGTAGGTGTGACAGCTGTGGTCTGCAGTGGAGCTGTAGAGGGCTGTGCTGATGTAGTTGCAGGAGAGCCTGTGGTGCCACTGTTTGCCGTTGCAGATGTGGTGGTAGCCTTAGGAGCAAGAGTAGTCACCGTTGGAGGGATACTAGTACTGGTGGAGATAGATGTGGGAGTCACAGATGGGATCTGCGTGGTAGCCTCCAAGGTATTTTTGTTAACAGTGTTACTTTTAACTGGACAGTTTGGTGGGCTGGAAGGTTTTGGCCTTGGGAAGATTCTTCTCCTTGGATTTGGAATTTTATGGTGTCTTGGATGATCAAAAGCGTATGGCTTTTGAATGAATGGATTCCAGTTAGGTGTTAGTTTGGGATGAGACGGTGATCCTATGTATGGTCGAAGATCAATCTGTCTGTGCTGTGTTTCCTGTTGCTTTTTGTGGCCTTCGCTGAGCTGTAGAAAAGGAAGTACAAGAACTGAAAACATCAATTTATTTATCAACTAGGGTATTATTGCTGAATGCAGAATGAGCAGTATTTGTAACTTTTTGGGATTGGAAGCCAGACTGTAGTGACTTGAGTGATTATCCTTGCAATTTCATTAAATCTCAGTAATATCTTGCTATTAGAAATTTTGTCAAACGTATATTTCCCATACAACTAGGATGTTTACTCCTGTGGGCTCAAGCCTGGAAGATTAGCTAGATCTGCCCTTTTGTGCTTGCAGTTTCTCTCGTCTTCCTCTGGTAGAACATGGTCAAGTACTGCCCAACACTTGAGCACAAAGGCTACTGGGTTGCTGAACTCTATTAGTGAAACTTCAGTCGAAGACATTCAACTGAGATCAAGGAGTCCTATATGAATCATAACCCTCACATCCATCATCCTCAATATATAAAACAAAACAAACAACAGCAAAAACCCAAACAACCAACATAACAAACCAATGCCCATCTCAGCTTCATATCATTGATATCAGAGAAAACCTAGTTTCTAGCCTTTTATTTTATTTTATTTTATTTTTTTTAGTTTCTAGCCTTTTAAATTGACTTTGGCTGTTACCTTTTAACTTTATCATTAAACAAATTAAAATTATAGAAACTCAAGGGGTTCATGAATCCTATGATGTAGAAAAATTTTGCATTTTGCCTGGATAGAGAACCTGTACCCTTCATGATGTATTAAAGGTGTTCACATCTGAAAATAACACAGATTTAGTCCAGTTGTACATCTGACACTTAATATTTTTCCAAATATACCTCATGAATGACTTTTCAGCCACTTTCCAGCCTGACAACCTCTTCTGATTGGGAACTCACTATCCTATCTCCCAAGATGGTAGAGAGTTCTTCCTGTTACAGAATGACATTTCTGGAATTTCTATTCTTAACTAAAAAGAGATTTATTTCTTCAGATTTACATTTTGTCCTAATTCTATGCTTGGCAGTATGTACTTTGGCTACCTGATGTGAAGAGCTGGCTCATTGCAAAAGACCCTGATATTGGGAAAGATTGAGGGCAGGAGGAGAAAGGGGCAGCAGAAGATAACAGAGGATGAGATGGTTGGATGACATCACTGAATCAACAGACTTGAGTATGAGCAAACTCTGGGAGATGGTGATGAACAGGGGAGCCTGGCCTGCTGCAGTCCATGGCGTTGCAAAGAGTTGGGCACAATTGAGTGACTGAACAACAACAACAGAAGATCCTGGAACCCTTCAAAATTGGAAAATATCTATTCTGCTTTCTGGGTCTTATATTCTGCAAGATTAACATCCTTAGTTCTTTTAGCCATTGTTGACATTATTTAAATTAGAATGCCATCACTGTTTCAGTTTCTTATCTCTAAATATACTGCAATTTATCTATATTCCTCTTTTTTCTACATCCCTATATCTCTATCTTATACTAGAATTTTAAACTGTCAATCATGTTAATTTAAATTGGAGGTAAGGACTATCATAAGGACAAAGGGGTTTCAGCCTAGAGATCCAATCAAATTATGCTACATTTTTCCTCTTTATAATTTCTACATCAACCCTGTTTAGACCACCAAACAGATAAATCATTCCAGTCCCACATGGCAAAGCTGTCTTCAGAGACAGAGTGTAGAGCAGGTAAAGTGACAACTCTGAGAGACTAGCAGAGTTGTTCGGCTATGATAACTTCCTCAGAGACTGATTTACCCTGCCTCAAAAATAACTTTGTACTCGATTGCTCAGTCGTGACTGACTCTTTGTGACCCCGTGGACCATACTCTGCCAGGCTCCTCCGCCCATGGAATTTTCCAGACAAGAATACTAGAGTGGGGTGCCATTTCCTTACTTCAGGAGATCCTCCTGACCCAGGGATCGAATTCACATCTCCTGCATTGGCAGGCAGATTCTTTACTGCTGAGCCACCTGGGAAGCCCCTCAAAATAACTTTGAAAAGCCATTAATTGTTTTAAAAAATTATCCAGGGCATTTCAATTCTGAGACTATCCATAAATTAAAATAATGACTTCTGATCCACATAACTTGGATGTTTTTGCATAGATCTTTCTCAGAAGGCCACAGAATTCCAGAATCTTTAACTGTGAACCCAGGATGTACCTCCAATCAATGAAATATCTCAGGAGGTCCATTAGAGGGCAGTGGTTTTCTAATATAAAATAAGCAGGCCATATTGTTCGAGCAACTCTTTCCCTGCAGATTCAATATGCGAGCCAGATTATCACAGTAGTGCTCTGCTTGAAGCAGGATTAGGGGCCTCTCATCCCACTAGCTCATTCTTCCTCTTTTCAGATGGACATTCAGCTTGCTGTGAAGAATTCCAAGATCTTGGAGGAACATGTTTGAAATATACAACATCAGACCATCAGTGGAAGTTTGCATCTGTCTAGTGTCCACCATTAAATAACTGAATGACTTCGGGAAAATCACTTACTTTTCCTGGATCTTAGTTTACTCACTTATGAAGTGATTCAGATTAAATACCAGACCCAAAGTCTAATTTTATGACATCTATGCTTTGAAATAATTATACTATTTATTTCCTTTATCAGATGATAAACTTTGTGAGGACAAAGATTTTTTTTGTTATTGTTAATTTTTGTATGCCTGATACCTACAACTACACTTGGCACATAGCAGACACCCATTAGACATTTATTGAATGAACAAATGTATGGAATTGATAATAAAGAAACAGATTTCTCATTGAATGAAATCTTAACATTAGAAAGTATTTATTAGGGCTTCCCAGGTGCCGCTACTGGTAAAGAATCCATCTGCCAAGGCAGGAGATGTAACAGAAGCAGGTTTGATTCCTAGGTTGGGAAACATCCCCTGGAGGAGGAAATGGCAGTCCACTCCAGTATTCTTGCCTGGAAAATTCCATGGACAGAGGAGCCTGGTGGGCTACAGTTCATGGGACTGCAAAGAGTCGGACATGACCGAGCGTCTGAGCACAGTACACAGGGTGTCAATAAGTTTCAATTTAGGTGACCAAAATAATTTCTATGACATTTTCATATGAAGTCAAATTAATTTAAGCCTATTAATTTTAATGTTAGTTTAACATAGTGTGGCATGCTACAATATGCAGTAAAGGACCAGTTTGACTAGTTTACTTAAAATGTATTGACAAATTATGACTGGCAGTTATAGAACCTGTTGATTGGAATTGGACTCAGGGAAGCTTGAGACTGGGAGGAGCTGAATGCCTCTGAGGGTTTGAGCCTCATGATTGAAGTATGGAAGTATGTGTAATAAATATAGAAAAGCCAGGAGAGCCAATTAAAAACAGCCTTATTTGGCTGTTCATATCTATTATTTACATTTGAAAAAAAAATCCTATAGCACTTATTTTGTATCAGGCCCTATTCTAAGTGGTTTACAACTATACATTTATTAATTCCTTGGTAACACCATAGTGAAAGTGTTAGTCACTCAGTTGTGTCAGACTCTTTGCAACCCCATGGACTGTAGCCCTCCAGGCTCCTCTGTCCTGGGATTCTCCAGACAAGAATACTGGAGTGAATAGCCATCCCCTTCTCCAGGGGATCGTCCCAACCCAGGGATTGAACTTGGGTCTCCTGTAGGTAGATTCTTTACCATCTGAGCCACTAGGGAAGCCCCATAAGGTGGGTACTATTATTATCCTCCTTATAAAGATGAAAAACTGAGTCCCAGAGAGATTAAGTAACTTTTCGGAGAGTATGTCTCCATATGGAAACCACACATGAGAGGAGAAGAGAGGGAGAAGTGAGCAGTAAGGAGAGAGCAGGCTGAGACAGGGAGGAGGGAGTGCATGGGAATCAGGGAAAGGGGGAGGGCAGAGGGGAGTGGAGGCAGGGAAGGGGGAGAGGGGAGTGGAGGCAGGGAAGGGGGAGGGGAGAGTGGAGTGGAATGGGTTAGTGTGGGGAGAGGATGGAGTCAGGGAAGGTGAAGTCCAGAGAGGCACCAGATACCTGGAGCAAGAAAGGAGGGGTTGGAAGAAGCAGAAGATTCCTAAAATAACTAGAGGAAAGGCAAATTTTGAGAGTAGGAACAGGAGGAAAGAACAGGCCATGAAATAGAGAACTAGAAAGGAAGAACACTAAAAGAGTGAAGGTCAAAATGGCTCTTTTTTGGAAATTGGGACGCATGCTGAATGTCTTTATTTTTGGTTACTAGCCTGAAAACCTGTGAATCATTTTCCAAAGAGGAAAGAAATAGTATATTTAAATAATGTTTATTTAACAGAGCTAATCATCTGGCTCCTGAATACATCCCCTTAATCTTTTTAGGGAACATCTGAAAGATAGAGGCCAGACTATCTGCTCCCAGAAATTGCTCTACAAAAGCAGAGTAGGTTGTTTCCAGGACTCCAGGTCTGGTCTTTTCTGACTCTGGGTTGGTGCCATAGTCTGGTAGTTTCCATAATGTCTAAGGCCCAGGTCGGACATGACTGAGCGATTGAACTGAACTGACTAAAAATTTAATATCACCATGAATATTCAGACCTTATATCCTTATCAAGTAGTTTGTAAAATGAAATTATAACAATCTTACAGTCATGAGTTTTACATCTATACTATGCTTTACAATTTATAAATGCATGTGTTCTTATTCTTCAATAGCCTTGTGAGGTATATACCATTATCACTATTTTCACATGGGAAATTTGGGACCCTGTAGGTAGACTGTAGCTCAAGATTCATCTGGATGTTCAGATGATGAGTTAAGCCCACATCAGTTCAGCTCTGTTCAGTAGCTCAGTCGTGTCCGACTCTTTGCGACCCCATGAACCGCAGCATGCCAGGCCTCCCTGTCCATCACTAACTCCTGGAGTCCACCCAAACCCATGTCCATTGAGTCAGTGATGCCATCCAACCATCTCATCCTCTGTTATCCCCTTCTCCTCCTGCCCTCAATCTTTCCCAGCATCAGGGTCTTTTCAAATGAGTCAGCTCTTCTCATCAGGTGGGCAAAGTATTGGAGTTTCAGCTTTTCAGCATCAGTCCTTCCAGTGAATACCCAGGACTGATTTCCTTTAGGATGGACTGGTTGGACCTCCTTGCAGTCCAAGGGACTCTCAAGAGTCTTTTCCAAGACCACAGTTCAAAAGCATCAATTCTTTGGCACTCAGCTTTCTTTATAGTCCAACTCTCACATCCATACATGACCACTGGAAAAACCATAGCCTTGATTAGACGGACCTTTGTTGACAAAGTAATGTCTCTGCTTTTTAACATGCTGTTTAGGTTGGTCATAAATTTCCTTCCAAGGACAAATACAGTTTTTTTTTTATCATGTATCACCTTGAATCATTAATTTTTAAATTATTTTCCCAGCAGACTCTAAATATCTTAAAGTCCATTTTGTCATTTTTCTGTTGGTTTTGGAAACCATACTTCCTGTCCTTCTTTGTGGTCCCTCCGTTTTCTCTATTCTGTGTTCAAACTTCTTACATTTTCTCTCCAAGTGATCTTATGGCTTCAAATATATTATAAATACATATGTTGCCCCTTGAATTCTTTCTGAACCCTAGACAATGTATATCCACTTGCCTCTTGACATCTTGTAGAAATTTAATAACCATCTCAGATTTAACATGTCTAAAACAGAACATTTTTGTTCATTTCCTTCTTTTACCACATACATAATCCAGCAGAAGTTACAGTGGACCTAATCACCAAAATGTATCTTAAATTCACCCTTATGTTTTTTTTTTTTTTAATTGCTGACATTTAATGCAAGTCACCATTATCTTTTATCTGGACCACTGCTATAGCTTCTTGAGTGTACTCTTTACCTCAGCTTTTGTCCCCTGTAATCTGTTTTCTCCCTGGAACCCAGAGTCATTTCACTGCCCTGTGGACAGTCAGATGGTTCTGAGGCTTCCTGATATACTGAGAATGGAATCCATATTCTATACCAAAGAGGCCCTGGGTGGTTTCCACCTGTTCTCATCACACCCATGATAAAGTTAGTGCTATACAAATATCAGTTAGATTAACCAAACCATTTCTTGTATTTTACTTATGTGTTGTCTTATGTTTTACAGGAAACAAAAGATGCCAAGCTTCTTGAAACTAGAAGTCTTTCTTTTGTTGTACTTCTGAAGTCTCAGTTAGATATACGTCCCAAATGTTACTGATAGATATGAATAAAAGTTACTTGGAAGGATACTTACTGAGAAGCAAGCACTCAGTGCACAGATGCACACCAGCAGGGGCAGAGTTTTCATTTTTTCCTGTTGGCTTCTGGCAAAAGCAGAAAAGTAGCTCTCTAGTTATGATATTATGGGAGAGGGATACATTTTGGTTAATGATTTATTTTTCTTAGAATGTACAGTGTGAAAGAGACCAGTGGTTTCTGAAATTATGTATATATTTTCACTCCATAGTGGTAAGGCAAAAATTGCATTAAGTTAAAACACATTCTTTCAAAGAGAAAGCAATGGAAGAGGGTCAAGAATTATTCTTATTATAACTAGTTTGTAGCATAAGCATTCCTTACAGATACTAAAGACTGCCTGGGAAGGGCAGAGTCTTAGGAAGTTTAGCAATAAGGGAAGGAAATTATTTCCCTCTTACTTCTGTTCTAATTCTAGAAGCTTCCTTATTTAATGAACCATTATACAAGCTATCTGATATTTACTGAACATGATTTTGCAAATGTTTTATAAGGTTCTTTTAAGATGGCTCAGTTGGTGAAGAATCCGCCTGTGATGAAGGAGACCCCAGTTCGATTCCTGGGTTGGGAAGATCCGATGGAGAAGGGATAGACTACCCACTCCAATATTCTTGGGCTTCCCTTGTGGCTCAGGTGGCAAAGAATCCACCTGCAATGTGGGAGACCTGGCTTCATCCCTGGGTTAAGAAGATCCCCTGGAGAAGGGAACAGCTACCCACTCCAGTATTCTGGCCTGGAGAATTCCATGGACTTTATAGTCCATGGGGTTACAAAGAGTTGGACACAACTGAGTGACTTTTAGGAGAAGGCAATGGCACCCCACTCCAGTACTCTTGCCTGGAAAATCCCATGGACGGAGGAGCCTTGTAGGCTGCAGTCCATGGGGTCGCTAAGAGTCGGACACGACTGAGCGACTCCACTTTCTCTTTTCACTTTCATGCATTGGAGAAGGCAATGGCAACCCACTCCAGTGTTCTTGCCTGGAGGATCCCAGGGATGGTGGAGCCTGGTGGGCTGCTGTCTATGGGGTCACACAGAGTCGGACACGACTGAAGTGACTTAGCATAGCATAGCATAAGTGACTTTTACTTTCACTTTAAGCAAAGAAGGTATTCCTTGTTTCTTTGTTACAAGGCTGTTACTTAGAAAAATTATCCTATCAAATGGCCTCTTTTTGAAATTTTATTTGACTGAAGATTTTACCATGTGATCCCCTTTCCCTAAATCCCTAAAGGACAGGAGTTATGTTTTATTCACTTTATATCATCATGCTTAGCACATAGTGCATATTTAATCAATTAAAAAACTGAGGAAGACAACCATACATTTGGTTATAGGTTGTAAGATGGGAGAGTAAGGGAGGGGCATGACCTTTTACTTCTCTTATTTTGATCATACATATATTCTACAATCAGCTTGATTTTAGAAAACAAAATAAAAGTTAAATCTCTATGTAGACAAAGTAGATATTAGGGCAAATAAATGAATGAATGTGCACACATCAGTGTGTTGTGCTATCAGATCGTATTCACTTCACAATATAGCCCTGTGGTTTTTCAAACTAGAGAGTATTAGAGTCAATCATGTTTAGTTTAAATGCCAACTCTGTCACTTTCTGTGTGACTTTGATTGAGTTGCAGTCTTACACATTAAGATTGTCCTGAGGATGGCCTGGAATAATATATGTTATAAAGTGTACCAAGGACAATGGTTGGTGGTAAAGAACCTGCCTATCAATGCAGGAGACTTAAGAGAATGGGTTAGATCCCTGGATCAGGGAGATCTTCTGGAGGAGGAATTGGCAAGCCACTCGAATATTTTTTCCTGGAGAATCCCATGAACAGAGGAGCCTGGTGGACTACAGTCCATAGGGTTGCAAAGAGCTGGACATATATGAAGCAACTTAGCACAAAGGCTCAGTGGTAGTTGTTATTATAGTACTAGTTATACTAAGAATAAAACCATCAGGCCCCATTGGAGAAATATGTTTGTATTATTTTATCAGTTTCCTAAGCCTATCATTATTTTCTTTTTATTTTCAAGATTAAAAAAATAAAGACAATAAACATAAATTAAAGATCAATATTCCCCATTGATCATATATTCTTCTAGTAACATATGAGTGGAACCTTTTGTCACATAGTTTAGCAGTTCATAAGAACAGAGGAAAATAACTATTAAAACAATTATGACTATTATTGAAAATATTCCATATAACCTAAAAGCTGCTTAGTTTACATTTTAGTATATTAATCCCCAATGTATCTAATATATCCATATACCTTGTCTGATGTGACTCTTCTTAGGATGTTTGATGTAGTTGTCTTCAGCTGATCCTTTTAGGATGGTAATTGGAAGCAACGGAAGAGAACGCACAAGAGAGTTTTCCAGTTTTATAGCTCTTCAGTTGAGTTTTGTGGAAATAGGAAGTTTACTAGACTTAGGATAAGGTCACTTCTGTCAAGTAATTTGATTTCAAAGACAAAGAAAGGATACTTGTCATTTGATGAGGTTGACAGTAGTCCTTTGTGCATCAGTGTCTTCCTGATGGACACAGTGATAACAAGAGGTTCTCAATGAATAATTTACCTGATTGATTAGTGTGATACTGATTGATGACACTTAAGGAGACTTGAACAACCATGGGAAAGGTCTTCCAAGGAGGAACAAATCTTCCACCCCTTCCTGTTTTCCAGCCCATCAAAGTAAGCAGAGGGATTGTCCTGACAGTTCATGTGATGGGACACCATTTTTCTTCCATCAAGAAATACAATTTAGCAAAGTAGGATTTAAAAAAGCAACATGATGCTAAATGCAATTGACCTTGAACAACTTGGGCATTATGGGCGCTGACCTGCACAATTGGAAATCCATGTGTAACTTGACATCCACAGGTTCAGCGACCACAGATCTTCTGGTGCTATAGTATAGCTTCTATTTTTTTAAAAAAAGTCTCTGTATAAGTGGATCCATGCAGTTCAAACTCATGTTGTTCGAGGGTCAACTGTATTGGTGAAGGACAATGGGTTCAGAGCTGAGAGATAAACAATGAATTTTATAACATGAATAATTAAAACATTTTTGACTTTTACTTTGAAAAATATTCAAGCATACAGAAAAGTGAGGATAGTAGTATAATTCATAACCATACACCCACAGATTTCACAGTAGTTAACATTTTGCTATAGATGCTTAATCAATTGCTTTACTGAAGTATTTTAAGGTAAATTATGGAAAGCATGACAGCTTGTCTATAAATATTTCAGTATTTATCTCTAAAAATCCATTCCTTTGTTACACAACATAGCAATGTCTAACAACATTAAAAACTCACACATAGAGCCTAAAACTCAGTCTGTATTCGAATTACCCGAATTTTGCCAGAAGTATTTTTAGTTGTTTTGTTTTAAATCAGGACTCAAGTAAAGACTATGTATTACATTTACTTGCTACATCTACTGCTACTGCTAAGTCGCTTCAGTCATGTCCGACTCTGTGCGACCCCATAGACGGCAGCCCACCAGGCTCCCCCATCCCTGGGATTCTCCAGGCAAGAACACTGGAGTGGGTTGCCATTTCCTGCTCCAATGCATGCAAGTGAAAAGTGAAAAGTGAAAATGAAGTCGCTCAGTCGTTTCCAACTCTTGGCGATCCCATGGACTGCAGCCCACCAGGCTCCTCCGTCCATGGGATTTTCCAGGCAAGAGTACTGGAGTGGGGTACCATGGCCTTCTCTGGCTACATCTCTAGCTTCTTTTATTCTAGAACTTTCTCCTCTCTTTTTCCCCGTGATATTGATCTCTTGAATAACTAGACTAATTGGCTTACGAATATTTATTTTCAGAAAGAAATTTAAGGACCATTTTAATAGAAGTTTTAGAAATTAGATATTTCTACTCTAAAAAATCTTCAGACTGGAATACAATTTAGACTCCTAGCCATTTTTTCCCCCCCACATATGGCCTCTTAGAGCAGGTTCAGCAGTTACACTGTTTGGGTTTGACTCCTTGTTTCTCTACTTAGTAGAAATTTAGTTTTTGGCAAGGTATCTGATTTCTCTAAGCCTTACTTTTCTTATGTGCCAAAGTTGTGAGCATAACATTAGATAATTTAAAGAGTCTGATATGGCACTTTGAAATTGTATGTTCTCAGCTATTAAATTGCCATCAGTGGGAAGTAGAAGTAATTTTTGGCATAGCACTGAGTTTGTGCATATGGATATATCAATTCCTTTCCCTCTTTTTTGATTGTAGTTGTTGTTTAGTTGTTAAGTCATGTCTGACCCTTTGCCATCCCATGGACTGCAGCCTGCCAAGCTCCTCTGTCCATAGGACTTCCTAGGCAAAATACTGGAGTGGGTTGCCATTTTCTTCTCCAGGGGACCTTCTCCACCTAGAGATTGAACCCAAGTTTCCTGCACTGCAGGAAGCTTCTTTACCACCGAGCCACCATGAAAGCCCAAGTAACCAGTCATATGTATTTACAATATGCTTATTGTTGTCAAAATTGACTGTGAAATAGAATTTTTATTGATGTGAAACAAGTTTTTCTGAGTCCATGGCATCATCAGAATAATTATCAATCATCTTAAGCTATTGCCCACTTAGTTGTTGATATCTAATGATGATTTCCAGAAATAACTAATAATTTCCAGTCTTGGTTCATGCCTGGAGATTGCAGATTCAATTTTTTTGAATATTGGAAAAGCATAAAATAACATATTATAACCTAGTCCATGTCTTTCATATTTTATTTTTCAATAAATAATGACTATTGTTCTTTTAGTATCTTGCATTGTTGTTGTCACTTGACATTTTAGGAACTCATGATTATACAGCAGCACATGTCAATCATAAAAAATTTGGAAAATAAGAAAATTACTGACATATAGACTATAAATCACCATTATGCCTTAATTTGGATTAGCACCAGGTGTTTTGATATGTTGCATAACATGATAACCTTACAGTATTCTGCCCATTGAGTTCTGCTGTTTTGAAATAGAAAAGCCACAGCTGATTTTCTGCTCCTCACTACATTCTCACTTCCATACCAGACTGCTTCATAGTCAGGAGGGAGAAATCTTCTTATTTGATTCAATCAGGACAGATGTTGAAAAGTCCATTAAAATAGAATTCATAGTAAAAGACTGTTGTTTTTTAAAGACCATTTTTCCACAGATCAGGGGGAGCAGGGGCTGGTTTCAGGATGATTCAAGTGCATTACATTTATTGTGCCCTTTATTTCTATTATTATTACATCAGCTCTACTTCAGATCATCAAACTTTTTACCAACCTTCTTTCTACCCTGATCCTTTTATACTTTCTAAGTAGTTTATGAAATATAATTAGAATATGTAGATCATCAATTATTTCAATCAGTGGATTAAGATAGCTTTTATCATATCAATATTATTTTAGGATTTGTTTTTGATGTTTTAAATGTACCTGCTATTTTTACTAAAATTGACAGTTGACTTTCGTTAGAGTTTTGAGAAAGTTCTTAGCAGGATGGGAGACACTGTGGAATCCACTTCAAGGTTTAGAGAAATAATTTGGAGTTAGGAGCAAAAGAATTTGGTAATGACACTACAAAAGACTGGCCTAAAAAGTAGTAGAGAGCAGTATTTCAGCTTTGGCTAGCCCTGGCAGGAACTATATAATCACTTTTTGTCTATATATGCAAGGAGAAAAACAACAAAAAGTACGTGCATCTTCTTTAGTTTTTGATTTTTTCTGCTACTGCTTATTTTATCCATAGTATCAGTCCTAATGTCTTAAATGTGCCTAAATCCTTTTTACTTTCCATGTATTTCTATATAGTTCACAATTAACCATAATCTAGAGCAATTATCCAGAGAAGGAAATGGCAACCCACTCCAGTGTTCTTGCCTGGAGAATCCCAGGGAAGGTGGAGCCTCATGGGCTGCCGTCCATGGGGTCGCACAGAGTCAGACATGACTGAAGCGACTTAGCAGCAGCAGTAGTAGAGCAATTATCAAAAGCAAGCACAGTGTTCTGGAAATCTGTGGGGGCATTCATTTTGCTTAACAAAACAAAGCCGATAGATTAACAATGGATAATGGTAACATTGAAATCATCTTAATACTGCTTTCTTTAAGTATGTTCATTAGAGGAAGGTTAAATAAATAGTATGTTCTTTCCAATAAAATGCTTCATTTGGTATTTTCCATTTCTCCCACTTAAGTTAGCTTGTCAATCTTTCTTTGCCATGACTGCACCTTTTGTATCAGCTATGTACCTCTGGCTTCAGTTTTCTAAAACTAACCCTTTTTAGCGTGGAAATCTTTTTTTTTCCTTTTTTTTTTGACTTCAAGATTTCATTTTGATTATTTCCTTCTGGCTTGGATTCAGCAAAATGTAAGCTAACTCATTCCACTGAGTAAGGTTCTTCTTCATTGAGAGAAATTACAATTACTTTCATGATTGCCACGTCTGCCTCTGAAGTTTTATGGCTACTTTAAAGATGGGGTTCTGTATTGGAATAGGAGAAAAAGACATAGGATAAGGCAGTCTTGGACTTAATGGACAGGGAAAGAAACCTGCTTTTAGAGGATAGCGAGATCTGTGAATATTCACGGAAAAACATAGGGGAGGTAGTTCTTGGCATCTTTCTATTGTTAGGTAGGCTTTTCCATAAAAGAATTGCTCAGTTTGAGTTGGGAAGTTAATTAACAGCATTTGTATTTCATTACCTTATCATTTTAATGCAGATATGTAATAAATAGGAAAGCAGTTGGAGGTGGCAGTGATCTCTCTGGCATTTTCTTTAATCCTATGAATTAAAAAATTTTATTACAGTATAGTTCATTTACAATGTTGTGTTAGTTTCTGCTGTATAGCAAAGTGAGTCAGTTATACATATCTATCTATCTATCTATCTATATATATATCTCCACTCTTTTTTAGATTCTTTTCCCAGATAGGCCATTACAGAATACTGAGTAGAGTTTCCTGTGCTATGCAGTAGGTCCTTATTAGTTATCTACTTTATAAGTAGTAGTGTGTATATGTCAGTCCCAACCTCCTAATCTATCCCCCCTCCCTCGCTTTCCCCTCTGGTAACCCTAAGTTTGTTTTCTACATCTGTGACTTGTGAATTTTTGTAAAGGGTAGAATTTCACTTTCTGAACACAAGAAGAGGGTCAATTGACAACTATGATGAAAAGGGCTTTTAAAATGCAGTATGTCTTCTAAAAAACTTGCTTGAAATTTTTTCCCTTTAAATGTCAGGTTTTTTTCCTCCAGGAAAGGATAAGAAATGTTATGAAATATGTTAAATATATTAAAATGCTTGTAATTTAACTTTTATGTAATAAAATATTAAAATAAATCTAATCCTTTATCTAAACAATTGCTGAGAAAAATACTGTTTTTAAGTTTCATCTGATTTAAGAGACAGAAAAGTTAAACATTACAAAGGAAGTAGAGACTCTCAGAACTGCTGTCCAATTAAAACAAAATAAAACAGGGGCCTCTAGTTAGAAAGAAAGTCACTGGGCAACTTGTGTGGAAATGCTGGAAATCCATAATTTTTCTTTTCTTTTGTGCTAAATAGAAAAAAGGAACCAAGATAACTCTGAACATGAAGAAATATTTTCTTTGATTAGCTGACCATAATCAAAATAGAAAAGGAAAGACATTGGCTCAAGTAAAGTCAATTTACAATGACTTTAAGGTAGTTTCCCCGCAGTCATAGAAAGATGGACCCTAATATGTCTCACACAGGGATTTGTCTTCTGAGTACAAAGTATGAATAACAAGAAAGGTCTAATAGACTCTGTGGAGACAGTTATAGAGTGAAATGTGTATTATAATTTAGGTTTAGTGAAAATTGTAAATAATTTATTGATACTGCTAGAGTGATTTGGTCATTTTAGGTTTTTGATGAGCTGCTGAATTTCTGGGGCTTTGATTTGTTGGCTACTCTGTGGTGCAGGAGATTTTTGATGAGGATTTGGTAGACGACTATGTGAATGAGGGCTGTGTTTGGCTATCACTAAGCTCTTTTGTCCATTTGCTTTTGTTTGTGGTTTACAGCATCTGGGTTTTTGTTTGCTCGTATTTCACTAGCGTTGAAACGATATTTTCTCTGCTCATTTTGCTTTCTTTTAGGATTTTTTACTTGATGCAATTGTTGTTTAATAGTTGTATTCTTATGATGTTTTGGTTGGCTGGAGAGCTTTGACTAGGTTTTATCTTTGGAAATCCCTTTGGACCAGTGCAATTTAAATAGGGTTGAGACTCTCCAAGTTTTTGTCAAGCAGATGAATTTAGCTGTGTGGCAATCCAACCATTTTTTTGCCAAGGAAGGTACAGGCTGAAGTGAATCTGATGCTTGTGCAGATGAATTCACATGTAGTCTGTTTTTTTTTTTTTTTTTAGCCTGTTTGTCTCTCTTGTTTCATACTTGTCTATAGGAAGAGAAAGGAGAAGTATTTAGCTTAAATAACCTCTCATTTAAAATTTCATGAATTCAAAATCTTGACTAAGTTTTTTATACATTGAGTAAAACTCTATTATTATTAGATGATAGGAAAAACTCTTTTCTCTGAGACTGCTATTGTGTTAGAAGTAGAGTTTTATTTCAAGAGGACTCTCCAAATGCCACACTGTGGCTACCAGCCCAGAGTCACAAAGCCTGCCACATCTTCTACCCTTGACTGGTGCAATGGAGGAGAATGAGAAGCCTTGAGTTCTCTATTAGTCGGCAATACTTCCAACTCCTAGAAGACAAGGCAGAATTATATTCAGAGCCTTTAACTAAGGGACTTGTGCATTTTAGGTGCTCAATATATGCTGACTAGAGAACATATATTAATAAATATAGAAAACATAAATGTATATTTATAAAATATAGTTTACATGTTTATAAAATAATATATATATATTTATATAAAGATGATATAAAGAGAAACAGACTATTGTACAATACTTTTCCATATAACATTTCTCTACTACATTTTCTTTAATCCTTCTAGGCACATCTTCCAGACAAATTACTAATTAATCTTTACAATAAGATCCTCTAATCTTAGAAGTTTCATTGCAAAAATACTCCCATTCTCCAATTCAAGAATTTGTTTTTTGAAATTAAATATTTTGAATTTTCTTAGAATCCAGAATTGATCATTTCTATCTCTTTATGATTCCATCCAAGTCTGTAATCTAAACTTTGAAATTCTGCATTTTGTATGCTTCATTTTGGACATGCTTTACTAGTTCTGTATGTTGCTTTAGTAACTTTGGGTGAAAGCTGTTGGTTCACATCTCTGACTGTCAGAAATCCTGCACATTCTTTGACACTGTAGGTATTTCCTGATTCTTCTTGCCAAAAGTGATTTCTTATTAGGGAGTGATATCTATTTTATTTTGTACTGAAGTATAGTTATTTATTTGTATACCATATTATTTTACTCCACTGAAATTTAATTCCTTGCCAGAAATTATACATTACTTTCTCTCCTCGTCAATTATAATGTCTTTCATAAAAAAGGACCACAAAAGTATTCACTGATTGAACAAGTATTTGATAGTTCACATCAGAACCACCTTAAGATTTCTCTGCTTTAGTTTAAATATTAATATCAATATAAATATTAATAACATTGATATTAATATTGTTTCCTTACCATTCCTTTTCCAGATAAAAATGTTCTCAAATCACATTCACCTCTCTGATTTTTTTCTACTGAACATTTTAAATTTTTTCAGTGTTCTCTGTTAATGTGTTCCTGGATTTTATTGCTATTTTATTTTTATATTGATGCTAATGAAGCTCCCATACTTTGGCCACCTGATGTGAAGAACTAACTCATTGGAAAAGACCCGGATGCTGGGAAAGATTGAAGGCAGGAGGAGAAGGGGACGACAGAGGATGAGATGATTGGATGGCATCACCAACCAGTGGATATGAGTTGGAGTAAACTCCAGGAGACAGTGAAGGACAGGCAAGACTGGTGTGCTGCAGTTCATGGGTTCGTAAAGAGTCAGACACAACTTAGAGGCTGAACAACAGCAATATTTTGTGAGTGTTTATTGTGTGCTAAGATCATTTCTGAGCATGTTGTGTTATTAATTCCCCTTCTGTTAATACAGCCTTTTGAGGTGGGTGTACACAGGTCATTGTAGCCTCAGCAAGTCTGTTAGCACAGGCTCAGCCAACTTCATTTGTTTGAACAGCTACCCACACTATTGAGTCACTATTGACTAATAACTAAAATGATTTGTAGTCCATGTTAAGTTCCTTTTTAAACAAATTGACTTTGGTTTATGGTGTTTCTTTTATGTTTCTTAAGTTGACTTTGAAAAACTGAAATAGAACTATTTATTACTGAGAGATAGAGAAGGAACATACCTCAACATAATAAAAGTCATATGCAATACTAAGCCCACAGCAAACATTATTCTCAATGGTGAAAAACTGAAAGAATTTCCTTCCAGATTAGGAATAAGACAAGGGTGCCTACACTTACCACTATTATTCAACATAGTTTTGGAAGTACTAGCCATGGCAATCAGAGAAGAAACAGAAATAAAAGGAATTCAGATTGGAAAAGAAGTAAAATTCTCACTATTTGCAGATGACATGGAACTATATACAGAAAACCCTAAAGATACTATCAGAAAATTACTAGAGCTAATCAGTGAATTTAGTAAAGTTGCAGGATACGAAATTAATACACTAAAACCCCTTGAATTCTTGTATACTAGCAATGAAAAATCAAAAAGTGAAATTAAGGAATTAATTCCACTCGCCATTGCAACAACAACAACAAAAAATACCTAGGGATAAACATACCTAAGGAGACAAAAGAACTGTATACAGAAAATTGTAAGACACTGATGAAAGAAATCAAAGATGACATGTTCTTGGATTGGAAGAATCAATATTATGAAAATTACTATAAGCACTTACCCAAAGCAATCTACAGAATCAATGTAACCCTTATAAAATCACCAGTGTCATTTTTCACAGAACAAGAACAAAAAATTTCACAATTCATATGGAAACACAAAAGACCCTGAATAACTAAAGCAATCTTGAGAAAGAAGGATGGAACTGGAGGAATTAAGCTTCCTGATTTCAGTTCTATGTATGTTAATATTTAAAAGCACAGACTGGTACCAAATGCATCTGCTTAGCATTGTGGTTTTGCCACTGACCAGTTGTGTAACCTTGGGACACTTTTCTTTCTAACTAGTCCATAATTCAGATCAAAATGTATAAGTTGTGGAGTTACAATAATGGTATCTCTTTTTAAGTTTCTTTTGAAAGTTAAATGAAATAAAAATGTAGTTAGGATACAGTAGGCACATAGTAAGTATTTCACAAAAGTTGGCTACTGGAATTGATTTTTTCTATATCACATTCTGTCAATTCTGAACCATTTTTCAAGCCTTTGCAGACATGGCAGCACTTGATCCAAGGAGAGAAGGTAAAACAGTCCTTGAATGCATGCTAAGTCACTTCAGTTGTGTCTGACTCTGTGACCCAATGGATGGCAGCCCACCAGACTCCTCTGACATGGGATTCTCTAGGCAAGAATAATGAAGTGGGTTGCCTTTCCCTCCTCCAGAGGACTTTCCTGATCCCAGGATTGAACCTGAGTCTCTTATGTCTCCTGCATTGGCAGCCAGGTTCTTTACCACTAGCGCCAGCTGGGAAGCCCAGTAAAACAGTGAATAAGGGTAAATATGCAAAATTTTTGAGAAAAACTGGTTTTGGTGCCTATTCTTCGTGTCCCTAGATGTGTTTGAATATAACTATCTTTGAATAGACAGTTTGGAGCAAAATCATTATTAGCATACCATACCATATTACTTTCATCACTAGGGCATGGGCATCTTCAGGTTTTGGTGGCTGTCTTATTCCTAGTTTGTATATTGTGGGATACACTTATTAGTGTAGTGAGAAAGGGAGATCACAGAAATAAAGGACAAATATAGTAAACAAAATGATGAGCAGTAAGATGAGTAGGCAAAGAACTAGTTGGTTTTGACTGAGAAAATAAGCAAATATTCACAGAAAATAAATCACTTGATATTTTGAACAAAAAATAGAAACAATGACATTTTTTGGAATTACGAACATAAAGGGGAAGATTATCTGGACCTGACATAAGACATATTATGAAATGACAATTAGAGGTCACTTTTGGCAAGAAGGATCAAGAAGGCCTATAGTATCAGGAGATGTATAGATTTTCTAACAGGCAGAGGTATGAACCAATGACTTTCAGATCAAGAGAAGTACTAAAACAGAATACAGAGTGACTCTCTATTGTAACAGAATGGATCTAATCTAATGAAGGGCGGGAAAAACATCAGCTAACTAGATACTTGGTGCTGAGTAAAAAAGAGGATATTAATGTTGAGAATTTGGAAAACTAGCTGTCACTCTTATGGTTTTGTAGCCTTAATTTAAATTACTTTTCTGAAAGAATTTATCTTCATTCCAGGCCACAAAGAATAAGAAGTTCACAGTCAAAAATAACTGACCCCACATGTACACAAAGCATGTCAAGGTGAATCAGCAGAAACAAATAGCTGTATTAGACCTTCAAAGGACTTCAGTTAATGGAATTATCAGACACAAATGTAAAGATGTTCTTGAAAAGACATGCAGGAACAAAGCACCATGAAAAAAAACAAAGTAATTTTTAAAATGAGCAAATTATCTTCTAGAAATGGAAAAAAACCCCATAAATTGAACTAAAAAAACACAGTGAATGTATTTAACTTCAGATTAGGTGCAACTCAAAAGTGAACAAAAGATAAGTATGAAGAAGCTATCCAGAATGCAATATAGGAGAAAATAAGTAGATGATATAAAAACTGTTAAAAGACATAGAAGATAGAGCCACAGGGACTAGAATAATGTATCTTTTTTGGAATCCCAGAAAGAAAAGAAATTGAAAGTGATAGAGATATTATTTGAGAGATAATGCTGGCAATTTTATAAAATTGCTAAAAGACAGCAACCCTTAGATTTATGAAAGCTAATGCCAAATAAAGGAGCCCCTGATGGCTCAGATAGTAAAGAGTCTGCCTGCAGTGCATATGTATTATATAATTATATATTATAGTGAAACTATGAAACAAGAAATACCAAAATGGAAGTTATAAAAGTAGCCTGAAAATCATAAAAGAAAAATGATTCCCTTAAGAATGAAGAAGAATTTAATGAATGAATGATATTCTTTATCATGTTTCTTGTCACATATTTTACAAATATATAAGAACAACAGCAACACTCTCTGCACTTTCATTAAAAGCATATCAGAAGTTCGTTCTATCAGAGTGCTTGAAAAATTTTCCATTAACTGAAAAATTCAAAGTTTAAAGAACTAAATCTGGGTCTCTTTTCAGATTTAGAAAATGACCAGTACCTCTTTTCAGATTTAGAAAATGACCAGTACCTACCCTTGTGGCTTCTTCCTTCTCGATGTGGTTAAATTATTAGTTAAATGGATTCTGGTCCATTACTGTGCTTGAGCATGTTCACAGTCCAAGGGTAAGTGAAGACTGGGGACAGGAGTAAGAAGAACCAGGCCTCAACAATGGTTTTTATAGCCTGCCATTTTCCCTATTCCGTTCTTTTTGAAGATAGCAAATATTCTGCTGGAAGAGAAGGTCATGACTGGATTGAAGAGTTCTGCTGAAATAAGAGAATAGATAGTTGTCATTTACTGTGTTTGACAGTTGTCCTTTGTCTTCCTCCAGAGGAACAAGTGCGCTGTGATTCACCGCGCCAGGTTTTTCTGTGCCTGAGTTCAGTTTTCTGGAAGTTTAGGTAATCTATGTGCCAGTGGGGTCTCAAAGACTGAGCTTTCCATATTTCTTACAAATGTCTAAAAAAAAAAAAATGTCTAGTGGTTTTAATAAAAAAAAAAATACCCTTTATAAATCATGCCCATTTTATCCAAGATGTAATGTGCACACGGGGAAAGAATAATAAGATTGAAGGTATGAGAGACACTATAAAATATTAGTGAAAGGAGCCCATTTTGTTTGTTGTATAAATCCCATTGCACTATCTTATTTTGCACCTACCTCAGTATGCCTTTTATTACAGTAACGTGGATGTCTGTCTGACCTGCCCACTTAGTTAGGGACATATTTGGTGTTTTGATCACCTTTGTACTGACCATAGCTTTCAACATAGACTATTGTGAAAATCAGGTACTTAATGTCTGCCTGCTGAACATGATTTTGTTCTATTTGACGGAAGACAGAATTTCTTCTTGAAATGGAAACTGTAACTTCAGGTACTGTTGACTTGGTCACATTCCACCTTCCTATATTTCAAAAATACGTAGAGGAATATGTGAACTATTAGATGTGCAATTTAAATAGGAATTTTTCACAACTTTTATGCATATCACTCACTTCACTCTTGGAGCTCTGTCACTTCTTTTTGATTCTGCTTCTCATGTAATATTTGTCTACTTATCCATCAAAACAAAACTGCTCACATTTCATTCCTTTATGAAGCCATTCTGAGCTTTGATTATTGTTTAATATCTCATGATTTAGTCCTCTGTTATACTCTGCTGTGTTTCTCTCTCTTTCCTTTTCTCTTGCATCTAGCCATTCATGGTTTGTTATCTAAGCTTCTTAATATTAACTTCTAGGAAAGTGAAAGAACCAGTGTGACATAGTCTCTATTATTTTTTGGGAGCCTACTTATAGTTACCACAAGAAAGCTAGAAACTTAGTTTGGAAAGTTTTTGTGTTCTGGAGTCTTTGAACTCTGGTGCATGCTTCTGAAATTTGTTAATTTAAAATACAAATTTGCCTTGTTTTAATAATGTTAATATTTATTAATTCCAGATGATTAGCTCATTAGCTAAAATGCAAACTTTTACTTTAACACAGGTAGTGGATACACGGGATCAGCAGCAAGTATTATTTGACATGATTTTAGGAAAAAGATGACAAGTGATGCATGTTAAATTATGTTATGGCTTAAATTAAGCCTCTGCTCTCCAAAAGATATGTTGAAATCCTAACTCCCAGTAACTCAGAGTGTGATTTTATTTGGAGGTAGGGTCACTGCAGATGTAATCAGTTAAGGTGAGGTCATACTGGAGTAGGCTCTATTATGATATGTCCTCTTGAGAAGATGGTCACATACAGACTCAAGGAGAATGTTGTCAGAAGACAGGCAGAGATGGGAATTATGCTGCCATAAGCCAAGGGATGATTTGAGTTAACAGGAAGTGGGAGAAGCAAGCAAGGATTCTTTCCTCAGGAGGAGCAAGGCCCTGCCCACACTTTGGTTTTTGAAGTTCTAGGCTCCAGAACCGTGTCAGTTCAGTTCAGTTCAGGTGCTCAGTCATGTCTGACTCTGTGACCTCATGGATTTCAGCATGCCAGGCTTCCCTGTCCATCCCAACTCCCAGAGCCTACCCAAACTCTTGTCCATCACGTTGGTGATGCCATCCAACCATCTCATCCTCTGTCGTCCCCTTCTTCTCCCACCTTCAATATTTCCCAGCATCAGGGTCTTTTCCAATGTGTCAGTTCTTTGCATCAGGTGGCCAAAGTACTGGAGTTTCAGCTTCACCATCAGTCCTTCCAATGAATATTCAGGACTGATTTCCTTTAGGACTGACATATTGGATCTCCTTGCAGTCCACGGGACTCTCGAGTCTTCTCCGACACCACAGTTTAAAAGCATCAATTCTTTGGTGCTCAGCTTTCTTTATAGTCCAACTCTCACATCCATACATGACTACTAGAAAAGCCATAGCTTTGACTAGATGGACCTTTGCTGGTAATGTCTCTGCTTCTTAATATGCTGTCTAGGTTGGTCATAGCTTTTCTTCCAATGAACAAGCATCCTTTAATTTCATGGCTGCAGTAACAATCTGCAGTGATTTTGGAGCCCCCCAAAATCAAATCACTATTTCCATTGTTTCCCCATCTATTTGTAATGAAGTGATGGGACCAGATGCCGTGGTCTTAGTTTTCTGAATGTTGAGTTTTAAGCCAATTTTTTCACTCTCCTCTTTCACTTTCATCAAGAGGCTCTTTAGTTCTTCTTTGCTTTCTGCCATAAGGGTGGTGTCATCTGCATATCTGAGGTTATCGATATTTCTCCTGGCAATCTTGATTTCACCTTGGGCTTCACCCAGCCTGGGCTTTTGCATGATGTACTCTGCATATAAGTTATATATGCAGAGTGACAATATACAGCCTTGACGTTCTCCTTTACTGGTTTGGAACCAGTCTGTTGTTCCATGTCCAGTTCTAACTGTTGCTTCTTGACCTGCATACAGATTTCTCAGGAGGCAGATCAGGTGCTCTGGTATTCCCATCTCTTTAAGAATTTTCCACAGTTAGTCGTGATCCACACGGTCAAAGGCTTTGGCATAGTCAATAAAACATAAGTAGATGTTTTTCTGGAACTCTCTTGCTTTTTCGATGATCCAGTGGATGGCTCTAACCAAACGCGAAAGGCTCTAACCTAACAGCCTGGCCTGCTCACAGAACAAAGGATTGAGCGAATACCAAAGGAGAGCTAGCTGGCTCTGTACTGGCTGCTCCCCACCCAGAGGCAGAGGCAGGCTTGTGACAGCCAGAACCGTGACGCTATACATTTTTGTGTTTAAACCACGAAGTGTGTGAAGCATTTTTTAGGATAGCTCTAGGAAACTAATACCAATAGATACAGGATTTCTTAATAAGTAATATCTCCATGAGGTTTTGAATGCTTTTCTCTTACTTTTTTCTCTTTTACATTAATATGTATGTGTCTAGCTCCCTGTTCTTATAGTTAAAACTTCCCAGATTCATGCCCTGTGAAGTCATCCATGTCCAGCATGTTCTTTCTAATTCCTCTTCCTCTCTTTTGTATGAGATTATACTCTGTTTAAATAAGGACAGAACACTATCTACCTCTGTTTTCCTTTATTTTGTTTTCAGCACTGTATCATGTTTCTTAGATTTGTTTCTCAATCTAGGGTACAGTGTCTGCGTGAAAGATTTTCTTTTCCTTCCAAAAGAACTGTACAGTTTGCCAACACCTTGGGTACAGATACTTTGCAAAGTTGGCAGATTGATTTGGAATTATTTTTTATGCTTAAGACATTATCTGTTAGTTAAAACTTTATTGGTGGTGGTTTAATTGCTAAGTTATGTCCAACCCTTGCCTGCCAGGCTCCTCTGTCCATGGGATTCTCCAGGCAAGAATACTGGAGTGGGTTGCCATTTCCTTCTTCATAAAACTCTATTACTTAAAATAAAAAGAAGATTTTCATAATCTAATGCTCAGTGACACAGGGAGTTGAGACATTTTTTATGTTGGGATAACAATAGAGTTTTCTGGAAGTAAAAAAGTCTATAAAGTTGATTCTGTCTCCAGGTTAATATCCTTAAGAGTGGGTATCAGAAGGTTAGAGAAACTGTATTTAGCAGAAAAAGTCTCCTTTGATATTTCAATTCCTTCTCTTTCAATTACCCTAGCAGACAGTTGACATCACCTGTGTCCATGAGAAGTGAGAATCTCTGAATTGTCATGTTTTAAGGATGTATCATTGTTTGGATTATTTTTTGCTTTCTAGAAAACTTTATTCTTTGGGACATGAAATTTGAAATTATTTAGTGGTTTCTTTTGGCAGGCCTTTTCCACACCAATCTTCAAGGCTCATAAAATACTGTCAGTCAGTTGAAGCAGTTTCCTGTTTTAGCAGAAGCGTCTTGTTAGGATGAGGGATAAAGCCTTTGTTGTGTTCTACAGCAGCAAGTTGCTCGTTTTATAGCTAACAGACAGAAAGCCCTTCAGGTTGCTCTCTACTTCTTGGGCCTTTTCAATACTCTTTTGGAGTATTCAATGTGTTTTTTTCTAGACTTTGGATTAATCTCTAAGTATTTTGGAGAAGGACCCAAGTGTTTCCTCTTTCACTGAATATCCTTTCAGGTGTTGTTTATGGTGGCTGAATAATGGAGATTAGTCTCCGGACCATGAGCGTCCAAGACTCAGGCTTAGGAAAAGCAGAGAAGAGTCCCTGACCACAGTGTTCTCAGCTATCAGCCAGGCAGTCACATTAGTGACAAGAGAATACATACAAGAGAATACATTTCCTCTTCACCAGAGCAGTCAGGGACAGAAGGAGAGCCTAGGTATGTTCTCTCCATCAGTTTTGGTCTGTGATGTCCAAAACTAGTAAGATGAAAGTTGAGATGCCATAGTCATCCTCTGGTCATTATTGACAATATCAAGTCTGCCAATATGTTTGTATGAGTTACTCACTGATCAAAGATGCCCAGAAAGAGGGGTAAGTGAGAGTTGAAATCTAGCCTTTTTCCTGCTTACTAAGTCATGAACTTTTTTTTTTTTTTATTTCATCTTTCTCTTTATTCAAAATACAATAGCATAAAAATCCAAAAGCAATAGGCTGTTCCCTGTATGGTCTCCAATGCTCTGAGGAGGCAGAACTGAGCTCCGAGGAATGTGAGAGGACCATCTTAAGCAAGTAATAGTTCCTGTGCTGAGTTTGAGGGCCCCAAACTAAATCCTTGGATGTGTGCTAGGGTTGGGGCTCCAGTTCTTGAAGAGGAATAGGAGTGGAAATCATTTTGAGATGACAAACTGACCAGAAGAGGGCTCAGCACCAGTAAGGTCTGGTGGGAGAAGCAGGGAAGGTGACCCTCCTTTCTGCCGCCACCTAAGGCAGAGGCATGTGACTCCAGCAAGGGCTGAAGTAGGCAGCAGCTCCTCGGATCCCATAATGGAGAGGCCAACCCACTCCGGGGCTGGTTAACTGGTGTGCCCTGGCAGTGGAATGCTAGCCATAAGAAGGGAGACAAACTGCTCTAATTTCTGTGCAGCTTTCTTCCCAGCCTCTAGTACTTCCTTGTGATCGGCCTTCCCCTGGCTTTCATAATCCATGATGACCTTGTTTGTGATGAGTGAGAAGCCAAAGACTCGAAGTCCACAGTGTCTTGCGACTATAACTTCTGGTACTGTGCTCATGCCAACAGCATCTGCCCCTAGATTCCTCAGCAGGCGACACTCTGCCACAGTCTCATAATTGGGGCCCCCCAACATCACATAGGTGCCTTCCTGTAACTCTCTTTGCTCCCCCATTTGTTTCCAGGTACTGTGAGCTTTCTGCCTCATATCCCGGTTGTAGGCATCAGACATGGCAGGGAAACGAACTCCAAACCTTTCCTCATTGGGCCCTCTGAGAGGGTTCTCACCACTGAAACCAGGTAGGCTGATGTGATCACGGATCAGCATGATATCGCCAACCTCAAAGTTGGGGTTCAGCCCTCCAGCTGCGTTGGTGACCACTAGGGTCTCCACACCCAGAAGCCGGAAAACCCTCACTGGGAACGTCACCTTCCAGAACGGGTAGCCTTCATACATGTGGAACCTGCCCTGCATCATCACACAGGCTCTGCCATTCAAGATCCCAAACACCAGTCGACCAGCATGACCTGGCACTGTACTTTTGGGAAAGTTTGGTATTTCACTGTAGTCAAAGGTCTGGGCTTGAGTCAATCTGTTAATCAGACCTCCTAACCCAGAACCACAGATCATTGCCACTCGAGGTTGCTGTTCGGTATGAGACAAAAGCCATTTTGCAGTGTCTTGATAATCTTCATATGTAAATCCATTCTCCATGGTCCCGCAGACGCCCTCTCGATGAGTTTGCCCTTCTCGGTTTATATCTGCTCCTCTGAGCTGAGCTGGCTCCAGTAACCGAGTGTTACCCACCCAGCGTCTGTCATGAACTTTTGTAAAGGGTTGTATTAAATTGGTAGAAGGGGTAGTAGTTTTTTATTTTCACAAAGATGCTTTATGGTTTATTTGCAACCCTGAAACATAGTGAGGAGGTTTATATTTAAGACAATCAAACTTAGCTGTCTATCGGGTGTCTACATGCTCTTTACTTCAAAACAGTATTTGGAAAGTGGGAATGATTACAGTCTAGCATTTTAAGTGGTGTCCCTGTAGTGAGGGTGACTTTCCTAGATACTCATGTTTCTCTTCTAATCATTTCTGGAATCAGCACACACATTTATAAGGTAGTTGTAAGATGTGTAGCTCAGTTAGGAATTCAATGTGTGGCTTTTCTGTATATGGAAGCCTTCAATTCCACAGAGCTTCCCTAGTAAGATGAATCTGATGGATAATGTCTTTATCTCTAATTATTTCTTAAAAAAGTAATCAAACTTTTTTCTTGAATGAATATGAAGTAATTGGGATCCAGCTAGACTCCTTGATCTCTTGGCATCAACTTGTTGCATGGGTTTGTGCCATATTTTAGGTTCTCTTTACCTTGTCTCTTAGTCTTCCCTGTTATGTTGCCCTTCATGAGCTGACATTGGCAAATCATAGAAATCAGTCAATCAATAGATGCAGCATAAAATTAAAAATAACAACAACAAACTGAATCATGAAGTAAAGATCAAGATTGGGTTTGTATCAGGTGACAAATTGAGGTCCAAAAGATAGAGACCAGGATTTAGCACACAGAGATCAAATTTGCAATAATAGTAACCAGATGATAAGAAACCATTGATCAGGAAAAGTCAGAAATGCAAAGGAGCAGAGTCAGGTTTGCAAATGAGTGTCAAAAGTACCAGGCTTCCCATTTCATGAAAGAGAGGAGAAATAGAAGTTCAGTCTCACAGGCCAGAGCAGGGTGGAGCTGGACAGATGGATCACAGGCAGAAAGAATATGCTGCAGGTGGCCTCTTCCTGTGACCTTGATGTCCACATTTGCCTGGAAACCCATTTCCTGTTGTCCTGGTTGAGTGCAATGGGTATGCAGGTTTACAAAGCATTAGCTAATGTCATGACAAACCCATCAAACTGGATTCTGAAAGTTTAACATACTGGAAAATGACCTTAGTATTAGTGACCTTAGTATTACAAAGCATTAGCTAACGTCATGACAAACCCATCAAACTGGATTCTGAAAGTTTAACATACTGGAAAATGACCTTAGTATTAGTATAATATCAGTATTATATCTGATATTATGCAGATTTCACAGACACTCAACATGACTTTCTGGGGAGATCATTGTGGGTACAGTCTGGTCCAGGTGGCTTAAGGGAAGCAGAGAAAGTGAGCTGAGCCTTTATGGCTTTTAGAGAGGTGGGTCTGGGCAAGAGTTCACAGTGGGTTTGGGGACTGTGAAGTTTGAATTGTTCTTGGACACCAAAAAACATGAAATACACACTGAATTTCTTCTCTTAGTTGTTCAGATGTGGAAAGACAGGGAGGAGCTTGGGAATTTAAAAGCTGTCAATGGTCAAACATCAAAAATGGAACCAGTCTCTCTCTTTTTTTTTTATTTTTATTTTTTTTTATTTTTTTTAAATTTTATTTTATTTTTAAAGTTTACATAATTGTATTAGTTTTGCCAAATATCAAAATGAATCCGCCACAGGCATACATGTGTTCCCCATCCTGAACTCTCCTCCCTCCTCCCTCCCCACACCATCCCTCTGGGTCGTCCCAGTGCACCAGCCCCAAGCATCCAGTATCGTGCATCAAACCTGGACTGGCAACTCGTTTCTTACATGATATTCTACATGTTTCAATGTCACTCTCCCAAATCTTCCCACCCTCTCCCTCTCCCACAGAGTCCATAAGACTGTTCTATACATCAGTGTCTCTTTTGCTGTCCCGTACACCAGGTTATTGTTACCATCTTTCTAAATTCCATATATATGCGTTAGTATACTGTATTTATGTTTTTCCTTCTGGCTTACTTCACTCTGTATAATAAGCAGTGGTACATATACACAATGGAGTATTACTCAGCCATTAAAAAGAATACATTTGAATCAGTTCTAATGAGGTGGAACCAGTCTCTTAATTAGAGGAGAATACATATCAAAGTAGTCATATGGTCATACATTTTTGTAATATACTGTGCTGTGATTAGTCACTCAGTTCAGTTCAGTTCAGTCGCTCAGTTGTGTCCAACTCTTTGCGACCCCATGAATCACAGCACACCAGGCCTTCCTGTCCACCACCAACTCCCGGAGTTCACTCAAACTCACGTCCATCGAGTCAGTGATGCCATCCAGCCATCTCATCCTCTGTCGTCCCCTTCTCCTCCTGCCCCCAATCCCTCCCAGCATCAGAGTCTTTTCCAATGAGTCAACTCTTCGCATGAGGTGAACACCCAGGACTGATCTCCTCTAGCATGGACTGGTTGGATCTCCTTGCAGTCCAAGGGACTTCTCCAACACCACAGTTCAAAAGCATCAATTCTTCGGTGCTCAGCTTTCTTCACAGTCCAACTCTCACATCCATACATGACTACTGGAAAAACCATAGCCTTGACTAGGCAGACACTCAGTTGTGTCCAACTCTTTGCAACCCCATGGACTGTAGTCCATCATCCTCCATTCCATGGAGAGGCTTCTCTCTCCATGAAATTCTACAGGCAAGAATCCTGGAGTGGGTAACCATTCCCTTCTTCAGGGAATCTTCCCCATCCAGGGATAGAACCTAGGTCTCCCACATTGCCAGCAGATTCCTTACTGTCTGAGCCACCAGGGAAGTCCTTTTTTTTTTTTTTTTTTCTTTGCAGTATTTATAGTAATAAAATATTTAACCATGAAAGGTTAAGACTAATGTCTTTTTCTTCTTCAATTCTTCTTCTGTCTCACTTCCTTTTGTGTCTGGAGGCACTGGAGAGGGTGTTGCAAGCCTTTTGGAGAATACGTTATACGGGACTTGAGAGGGGGAATATAGTTAATTTGGACATAATAGGATATATTTATGTGGGTCACAGTCACTTTTAGGTATAGTTAAGTTATTACTAGGCTTCTTGGTGTAAAAGCAGCTTCTGGAAATAATTATATTACTTGGCTTTGTGATATGAATGTGTAGGGCCAAATGTCATGTCAGTGTAAAAACATATCTTAGAGTTACTAGTCCCAAAAGAAAAGTGGACAGAGGAAGAGAAACACATTTTGAAAGGTACAGAGACTGTGAAAAATATTTTACTCATCAGATACAGAAAATTGTAAAGATATAATTTAGTTCTCATTGATGCCTAGTCAAAATGGAAACTCTTGCCTTAATTATTGTTGTTTAGTTTATAAGTCATGTCTGACTCTTTTGTGACTCCATAGACTATTTATCATCTATTCTATATCAATCTCAAGAATGTCATGGAATATAATATTCATATTTTCTGTTTTCATAGTGCATGAACCAAGCTATTCTGACTCCTTGAAATCCCATGGACTGTAGCCCTCCAGGATCCTCTGTCCATGGGATTTCCCAGGCAAGAATACTGGAGTGGGTTGCCTTTTCCTTCTCCAGGGGATCTTCCTAACCTGGGGATTGAGCCTGCATCTCCTACATTGGCAGGAGAATTCTTTACCACTGAGCCACTTGGGAAGCTCCAATTTAAAAGTGAGTACATCTTTATTTTGAGCCACATATTTTATGCATATCCAGGAAATGTTAGTATTTTCAAAAATATTATAAAACTTGTAATATATTACTATAATTGAGGACATTATCAATAAAGTGCATGGTTTCAAAAAACTTTTAAGATAAGTTACTTTTATAAGAAAACTTTCATTACTCTGAACTCTTACAGTTCATATATGAAGGGAACTTGGCAAAATATCCCAATATTTGGCAATGATTTAAAAAATTTACATGTTATTGCCAACAATGAGTAGTAAAGCTTAAATGAAATTTCTAAACTATCAGTAATAAAAATATGTTTTAATCATCCATGCTTCCCAGGTGCTACAAGCGGTAAAGAATCTGCCTGCCAATGCAGAAGACACAAGAGATGGAGGTTCAATCCATGAGGTGGGAAGCTCCCCTGGAGACGGAAATGGCAACCCACTCCAGTATTTCTTGCCTGGAAAATTCCATGGACAGAGGAGTCTGGCGGCCTACAGTACATGGGGTTGCAGAGTTGGACACAATTGAGCACACACATACATGCTAAAGGGAAACTGAATTATTATTTTTTGTTTCTTACAGAAAATGATAATTTCTGTAAGAAACATTTCATTAAGTCATGTCATTTGAAGTGGTAATCAAAGACTAAAAAATTCAACTTACTAAGAATGTAGACATTTTTTAGGTGGTTGATTATTAAGATTTTTAGGGAGGAGATTGTGTCAGTTTTTAAAAGTTTATAATTTCTTGAGATTTCTTACATTTTTCTAAGTAGACATTCACTCTTGTACATGATTTAGAATTCATAATTTTGTATTCTTTTCCTTAAGAGGACCACCCAAATGATATAAGATTCCAGTCCCACAAAACCTGGATGTGCCCCATTAGTAACAGTATTGGAATCTGAGGTCAGTAATCCTTTACTATCTCATTAAGGGTAGGCTACCCTTAATATAACCAAGGGCTAAAGATTTATAAGTGTGACTACTACTATTGTTATCTTTCAGTTCAGTTCAGTTCAGTTCAGTCACTCAATGGTGTCTGACTCTTTGCAACCCCATGGACTGCAGCACGCCAGGCTTCCTTGTCCACGTGTCCATCACCAACTCCCAGAGCTTACTCAAAATCATGTCCATTGAGTCGGTGATGCCATCCAACCATCTCATCTTCTGTTGTCCCCTTCTCCTCCTGCCCTCAATCTTTCCCAGCACCAGGGTCTTTTCAAATGAGTCAGTTCTTCACATCAGGTGGCCAAAGTACTAGAGTTTCAGCTTCAGCATCAGTCCTTCCAATGAATATTCAGGACTGATTTCCTTTAGGACTGACAAGTTGGATCTCCTTGCAGTCCAAAGGACTTGCAAGAGTCTTCTCCGACACCACGGTTCAAAAGCATCAGGTCTTTGACGCTCAGCTTTCTTTATAGTCCAACTCTCACATTCATACATGAATGAATGGGAAAAACCATAACTTTGACTAGACGGACCTTTGCTGGATTATAATGTCTCTGCTTTTTAATATGCTGTCTAGGTTGGTTATAGCTTTTCTCCAAGGAGCAAGCATCTTTTAATTTCATGGCTGCAGTCACCATCTGCAGTGATTTTGGAGCCCAAAACATAAAGTCTTTCACTGTTTCCATTGTTTCCCCACCTATCTGCCATGAAGTGATGGGACCAGATGCCATGGTCTTAGTTTTCTGAATGTTGAATTTTAAGCCAACTTTTTCACTCTCCTCTTTCACTTTCATCAAGAGGCTCTTTAGTTCTTCACTTTCTGCCATAAGTGTGGTGTCATCTTCATATCTAAGGTTATTGATATTTCTCCTGGCAATCTTGATTCCAGCTTGTGTTTCATGCAGCCCAGCGTTTCTCATGATATACTCTGCATATAAGTTAAATGATCAGGGTGGCAATATACAGCCTTGATGCACTCCTTTAATGATTTGGATCTAGTCTGTTGTTCCATGTCCAGTTCTAACTGTTGCTTCTTGACCTGCATACAGATTTCTCAGGAGGCCAGATCAGGTGGTCTGGTATTCCTATCTCTTTAAGAATTTTCTACAGTTTTTTGTCATCCACACAATCAAAGGCTTTGACATAGTCAATAAACCAAAAGTGGATGTTTTTCTAAAACTCTCTCACTTTTTGGATGATCCAATGTATGTTGGCAATTTAATCTCTGCTTCCTCTACCTTTTCTAAATCCAACTTGAACATCTGGACATTCACAGTTCACATACTATTGAAGCCTGGCTTGGAGAATTTTGAGTATTACTTTGCTAGTGTGTGAAATGAGTGCAATTGTGTGGTAGTTTGAGTATTCTTTGGCATTGCCTTTCTTTGGGATTGGAATGAAAACTGACCTTTTCCAATCCTGTGGCCATTATCTTTACTAGTGAAAAAAACTTGTCAACAAAGATAATCTGGGCTTATTTATGTCATGGCTATTTCTGGGAAGTATTAGGGAGAGAGAGAAAGAGAGTAAGCGTAAGTAAATGTGAGACATTCAACTTTATTAATTATTTTTTCCAGAATCAGTAATATAGAAAGTGGGTATTTCATAGTTCTAATATCCATAAGTTTGTGCATGTATAAAGTTGCTTCAGTCGTGTCTGACTCTGTGTGACACTATGGACTACAGCCTGCCAGGCTTCTCTGTCCATGGGATTCTCCAGGCAAGAATATTGTAATAGGTTGCTATGCCCTTCTCCAGGGAATCTTCCAGACCCAAGAATTGAATCTGAGTCTCTTACATCTACCTGCACTGGCAGGCAGATTCTTTCCACTATCATAACTTGGGAAGTCCATATGTTTATGGACTACCAAATCCTGACACTCTGACACTTTTAGGCTATTTGATGGAACATAATAATTGTTTTAAGGGTTACATGAGCTTATATTTATAAAGTTCTTACTGTTGGGCCGTACCATGCATGTGTTAAATAAAACAAATTTTTGTCGTGGTGGCCAATGTAGATTTTCTCTGTCTCATTGCTTCACCTCAGTTCTGTTCAGTGGGCCTTTGTTAGGTGACTCAGCAGAGTTTTTTCCCCCTATTTTGTCATATTTAAAATTTTTATAGGTCAGCTGAGACTCCAAGGGGAAAAAAAGCTCTCTCTGTTCTACCCTTTCACATCTCAGTCCTGCTCCCCAGAGGCAAGTGTTTCCAACTCTTGAGTGGTTTCTTCCAGTATTTATGTCCATATCTTAAATCTCATAAGTTTAACAGGTACTTTAAAAATTGTTGACATTTTTTCTTACTTATTTAAATTGGAGTATAATTGCTTTACAATGTTGTGTTAGTTTCTGCTGTACAGCAAAGTGAATCAGCTATATGTATACATATATTTGGGCTTCCCTGGTGTTCAGTGGTAAAGATTCTGCCTGCCAATGCAAGGGACACAGGTTTGATCCCTGGGTTGGGAAGATCCCCTAGAAGGAAATGGCAGCCCACTCCAGTACTCTTGCTTGGAAAATCCCATGGATGGAGGAGCCTGGTAGGCTACAGTCCATGGGGTCGCAAAGGGTCGAACACGACTTAACAGCTAAACAACACATACCTATATCCCCTCCCTCTGGAGCCTCCCTCCCCCTGCCATCCCACCCCCTAGGTCATCACAGAGCACTGAGCTGAGCTCCCTGTGCTGTACAGCAGCTTCTCATTAGCTGTCTATCTTACACATGATAGTGTATATAGTCAGTGCTATATTTGTCTCATCCTTTTCTTCCCTCTCTTTGTCCACAAATCTATTCTCTATGTCTGCATCACTATTCCTGTCCTACAGAAATAGGTTTATCAGTACCATTTCGCTAGACTCCATATATATGCAATGATATACGATATTTGTTTTTCTCTCTGACTTAATTCACTCTGTATGACAGACCCTGTGTTGATTCACTTAACTACAAATGACCCAATTTTGTTCCTTTTTATGACTGAGTAATATTCCATTGTATATATGTACCACAGCTTCTTTATCCGTTCCTCTGTTGATGGACATTAAGGTTGCTTCCATCTCCTGGTTATTGTAAATAGTGCTGTAATGGACATTGGGGTCCACATGTCTTTTTAAATTGTGATTTTCTTAGGGTATATGACTATTGGCCTTTTAAGGAGGTATAACATACTTCCAGTAAAGTGTGCACGTCTTTACCTTCACACATGTTACATCTTGAATTTTTACACATTACCTATGCATGCACATGTGTGCCTAGAGCCCAGATCAATGTACGAAAGATTGCTAGCTCCCCAGCAGCAGAGTTCCTTTTACTTCCTTGTAGCTGTAACATTCCAAGCATAGCTCATCCATCAACTTTGAACTGGGTCTTTCAACCCCAGAACTACTGACATTTATGGGACTATCCTGTGCCCTGTAGGATGTTTGGCAGCATCCCTGTCTTTCACTCATTTGCTTAGGCAGAAGAATACACTCCCCAGATATCTGTGCCCTAATCCCTGAATCCTGTGAAGCCTATTACATGGTGAGGGGGGTATTGAGATGGGAGATGAAATTAAGGTTGCTAATCAGCTGACCATATTATAAGCCAATTAGCCTGAATTATCTAGATGGACCATGTAATCACAAGGGTTCTTAAATATGGAAGAGGCAGGCAGTGATGCACGTTGATGATGGAGGAAGAAACCACAAGCCTTGGAACTTAGGCCACCCCTAGAGGCTGGAAAAGACGAGGAAGTGGATGTTCCCCTAGAACCTCCAGGAAGAACACAGCCTTTCTGACACCTTAATTCTAGCCCAGTGAAACCCATTTGAGGTTTTTGAACAGAATTTTCTGGTTGATCTGTAATGTTTTATACTTTGGAACTTGATATTGAAATTGTTGCTCAGTTACTAAATCACGTCCGACTCTTTGCGACCCCATGGACTCCAGCATGCCAAGATTCCCTGTCCTTCACTATCTCCTGGAGTTTGATCAAATTCATGTCCACTGAGTCAGTGATGTTGTCTAACCATCTCATCCTCTGCCACCCCCTTCTCCTTTTGCCCTCAATCTTTCCTAGTGTCAGGGTCTTTTCCAATGAGTTGGCTCTTCGTGTCAAGTGGCCAAAGCACTGGAACTTCAGCTTCAGCATCAGTCCTTCTGTTCTGGGCCATCAGTAGCTTAGGGAATTTCACTTAACATAGGTTTCTTCCTTCCTATTTGATCACACAGCTCTCTGCTTTTGCAAAACATTTGCAATATTTTTTTTTTAATGTCTATCTTCTCAGCCAAATAGTAGGCTCTGTGAAAATAACAACCCTGTACTTTGCTAAAACTCAAGCACCAAGGACAATGCCTGACACATGGCAGACATTTCTGAGGTGAATGGCGTTGAATTGCATGAAGCATCGTAGGTGAAGCATTTTTCACTTTCCAGCCACAACCCTGTGTCATGGTGACTGTTGTGTGTATCACACCCACTGTGTCCAGCCACTGCAGCATAGTCAATCTGGCTCAGCTCTTTCATTCGACAGAATTTTCTGTCAAAGTTTACTCACATCTCACTCTCTCCCTCACCCAGCCAAGTGGATATGATGCAAGACACACACACATATGATATCTGATGATGCCCTGAAGTGGTTGGAAATTGGAGGGAGGAGGGTTCAGGATGGGGAACACATATATACCTGTGGCAGATTCATTTTGATATATGGTAAAACCAATACAATATTGTAAAATAAAATAAAGTAAAAAAAATTGATAAGCTGTTCTTAGTCACCTTTTATGATTATGGCATGGCCTTTTTCCTAGGAGCTGTGGGCTTGGTTATAATGGCAGTAGTGTTTGATGGGTATGTATTCTCCTTTGTGATTAAGAGAAATTTGGAAAGTAAGAGTGCCTTTTTCTTTTCTTTTAAATTGAGATAAAGATGTACAGAACATTTTAAGACTTCTGGAGGCTTATAACTTAATGTTGCAGAGGGCTTGAATAGTTGTGATTTGAGAAAACATGTTCTGTCTTTAGGGCTTCCCAGGTGACTCACTGCTAAAGAATAGTCCTGCCAAGCAGGAGACGTGAATTTGATTCCTGGGTTGAGAAGATGCCTGGAGAAGGAAATGGCAACCCACCCCAGTATTCTTGCCTGGAAAATCCCAAGGACAGAGGTACCTGGCGGGCTATGGTCCATGGGGTCACCAAAAGTCAGACATGACTGAGTGACTGAATAGCAGCAGTAGCTCTGTCTTTTGGGGGAAGCCTGGTTCATTCATTTCACTCTTCAAGGGAAATCTCAGGATCTTGGGAAATTTTCTACTAAAAGAACAGGAATTTCAGATAGCATGGTGAAAGTGTCTAGCATATTAATAGAAGATCAGTTGTCTGTAGGAAAGTAGGGCAGACTTACTGGGTATGGTGCAGCTGGTGGGCAATAGCCCTCCTAAAAACATATAGGGTACAACTTGCAGAATGTGAGGGGTAGCTCTGGAAGTGTGAGTGACAGGGAATAGATTTTGGGAGGGAATAGGTGTGGGGAGGGCTCTAAGTCTTGACTGGAAGTTGTACCTAACAGGAATATGGGAAACAGAAGCTTGGGAGGAAAGGTATGCTGAAGGTGAAATGAAGTTAATGGCAGACTTTCATCACCAATGAGCCCTTACATTTCACTGGAGCATCAGTGTGATGTGACCCAACAAACTTATTTTACCATGGGCTCATGGAAGAGAGGAGAGGAGTGAGCAAGTGGCCAGCCTTGCCTGGTGACTGAAATAGGGCTCATGGCAGAGATGGCAGATTGCCCCCATTAAAAACTTTGTTGAGGGATGAGATAATGCATGCCTAAACTCAAAGGGATAAAAAGCTCCTTGATGGTAGGAAATGTTTTGACTATGAATGCCTAGTAGTATTTATTTAATCCTTAAACTGAAGATTAAACTGGAATTGGCATGGATCTGTTCAGTTGCTACTAGCAGAACAGGTAAGGAAACAGACAGCTGACATTGCAGAGACCCTGATGACCCCTCATGCTTATGATGATCCCTTATGTGATGCTTAAATATTATACAAATTTGCAAGCCAGATTATGGTAATGACAGCTGACAAGGAGACTGGGGCAATCTGGCTGTAGTAGTGCCTTAAAGTAGGAGTTCAGAGTTATTCTTAAAAGGCTAAATATACAGAGATACAAATTTGTATGCTCCCAGACATTTTATACATTCCATAAAAAGTTGGTTAATCTTTTGTTTCAAACAATTTAAAATTTATTTTTCAGGAACAAATGCAATTTGAAATGACCTTAATATACCTGATATACCTCTAAAAAGTATTTTCCTGCTATAATCAAATTTCATTTTAATTCTATTTTATTAAAATAAATAAAATTCTGCCTCATGTCTCCATTTAGACATTTAGATTTGCTAGAATGGATAGAATGGACTTTTCACTCCCCAAATCAATGACACTGTCTTTATTAAAAAATGATTACCTAATTTGAGAGAGATTTTGAGGGGAAGTAAAATGATAAATTTATTAGAATACTGTTTCATTTTTTATATTCATTGGCTTATGCTGATGTACTCAAGACAGCATGTTAAAATTTAATAATGTATTTAATTTATATTAATGTATTTATGCATGCATTATTTCTATTTTATTATTTTATATTTATTTTAAAAATTTTGTGTTGTGACGTATTTTTACTATTTCATTGTCCATATTGATTGGTACATTTCTGGGAGAAAGACAGTAAAAGTTGATATAATTTTATAATTTACCTTACTGCTAGCTCTCTCCCTGTCTATGCAAGAAGTCAGGAACTCATATTTTACCTTACCTACTTGTTCAGTTTCAAGATGCTGAACAGGCTGCTACTTATATGTGCTAATAGTTCCTAATGAGCAGTTCACCCTTCTCTGGTTAGCTTTCTATCCTGGGAGGACAACCATACAAACTCCTTGTCTCTCAGATTTTTGTTGGAGTCCATTGATGAAAGAAATAGGAGAAGGAAAGAGGAAGGGATATTATACTGCTCTCTTCCTGTTGTGGGCAGTAGTGATGACCCTTCACAGCAACAGATAACACTCATTTCATCCACAGTCCTCAACTCTCATTCAGGTTCTGGTATTGCTATTCGCTCCTTTGTCCCATCAAGTTGAGGCACACCACAAGCTCCACTGTGGTTAGACTTTGTATGCCTCAACACCCTTTGCTGGTTCACTTAATACTGTCCATTCTCTTTGAGCAGATCTTTTACTAAATGCTTTTTGTCCCCCTCATAAAATGTGTCTGTTTCTTTCTCTGAAACTCATTTTATCAGCTGTAGGTAGGTAATAAAAATAGGAAAGGTGATAGTCATCAAGACAGCAATACGTGCATATAATTGCTTGAACACTTTATTTGCTTTGGTTAGAACAAGATAGGTTCCATTGAAATAATTGAAGTTCATTTTACATAAGATCTCAGAGAAGTTTAGAAAATAATTTTTCACATCTCCAAACAAGAAATTAAAGGAATTTATTCCCAGAACTCTTTAAATTCATACAGGTGGATGTAGTTTGGGAGTTGTAAACACAGACAGTTGTATTGGGCAATATGGTGGAGGGAGGGCTGATTATAATTTGAGTAGTAACTTTGGTAGGAACTGTGGAGGTAATTTCTGCTGATATTGTGTTGGTAGGTGGGCTCTTTTGCTGAAGGCATGGGTACTGTTGAAGAGGTTGTGAATTCTGTTGTGATAGTGGGTTCTGTGAAAATGCTGAAAGTGGTTGCTGTGGTAGTGGAGTTTGTGAAAATACTTGTAGTGATTGTTATTGTGATGGGTTATGTACTAGTGTTGATAATTGCTGGAGTGGGAAATTCTGTATAAATAGTGGTAGTTGGTGTGGAGGTGTATTCTGTAGAAGCAATAGTTGCTGCTGTGGTGGAAGTGATGATGGTTGCAGTAGTGGTGAATTTTGTGGAAGTTGTGGTAATTGGTACAGTAGTGAGTTCTGTGGAAATGCTGGTGGTTGCTATTGTGATGGGTTACATGCAAAGAATGGTGGTTGGAGTTGTGGTGGGAGGTTCAGCAGAAGTGGTGGGTTCTGTAGTAGTAGTGATGGTTGCTGTGTTGGGGAATTTTGTGGAAGAGGTGACGGTTACTGTAGAGGTGGGCTCTGTAATGATTGCTGCTGTGATGATGGGTTCAGTAGAAATAGTGGTGGTGGTGACTGTGGCTGGTTCAGTAGAAGTTGTGTTTGTTGCTACGGTGGGGGTTTCCGTAGAAGTAGTGGTGGTTGCTATAGAGGTGGATTCTTTGGAAGTAGGATAGAGCTTAGTGGAAATAGTGGTGGTTGCTGTGGTGGTGGTGCCTTCATTAGAAGTTGTGGCAGTTGCTGTGGTTGTGGATTCTTTGAAAGTGGTAGTGGGTCCTGTTATGGTGGTATCTTCTGTGGAAATAGTGGTGGTTGCTGTGGTGGTCGTAGGTTCAGTGGAATTGGTGGTGGTTGCTGTGGTGGTAGTGGCTTCATTAGAAGTTGTAGTAGTTGCAGTGCTACTGGGTTCAGTTAGAGCAGTCATAGTTGATATGGTGGTCAGTTCTGTAGAACTGACTGTTGTTCTTGTAGAGGGTTCTTTGGAGGTTGTGGTAGTTCCAGTTGTGGTGGTAGGTTCAGTTAAAGTGGTGGTGATTTCTTTGGTGGTGAGTTTGGTAGTAGTGATTATTGTTTCTGTGGTGTGGGATTCTGTGGAAGTGGTTGCTATAGTGGTGGGCTCTATGGAAGTAATGATGGTTGCTGTGGTAGAGTCAATGGTAGTGGTATAGGGTTCTGTGGGAGTGGTAATGGTTGCTGTTCTGGTGGTAGATTTTATGGAAGTGGTTGTTGCTGCTATGGCAGTGAGTTGGGTTGAAGGGGTGGTGATTTTTGTTCCAGTGGTTTCTGTAGTATTGATACTGTTTGCTGTGGTGGAGGGTTCTGATGAAGTACTGATGGCTGCAGCAGTGGGTGCTATGGAACTGATGGGTGCTGATGAGATGGTAGGTTCTGTTAAAGTGGTAGTGGCTGCTTTTGTGGTGGTAAGTTCAGTTGCAGTACTGGTGGTTGCTGTGGTGGTAGATTCTGTAGAAGTGGCTATTGCTTCTCTTGTGGTTGATTCTGTGGAAGTTGTAGTGGTTCCTGTTGCGGGGGGAGGTTCATTTGAAGTGATGATGGTTGCTGTGGTTATGTGTTCAGTGGGAGCAGGAGTGGTTGCTGTTGTGGTGGGTTCTGTAGTACTGATGATGGTTGCTGTGTTGGGGAATTCTGTGGAGGTAGTGATGGCTACTGTAGTGGCAGGCTCTGTGGAAGTGATAGTTGCTGTTGTGGCAATGGGTTCTGTGGAAATAGTTGTGCTTGCTATTGTGGCAGGTTCTGTGTAAGTGATAGCTGCTGTTGTGGTGGTGGATTCTGTGGAAATGGGGATAGTTGCTATTGTGGTAAGTTCAGTGGAATTGGTGGTTGCTGTGGTAGTGGGTTCAGTTACAGTGGTTGTGGTTGTGGTGGCAGATGATTTTCTAGATGAAAATATTGTTGCTCTGGTGGTGGGTTCTGTGGGGGTGGTGATGGTTCCTGCTGTGGTGGTAGGTTCAGTTGAAGTGATTATGGTTGCTGGGGTTACATATTTAGTGGGAGCAGGGGTAGTGGCTGATGTGATGGGTACTGTAGTACTGGTGATGGTTGCTGTGTTGGGTAATTCTGTGGAAGTAGTGATGTCTACTGTAGTGTCAGGTTCTGTGGAAGTGATGGTTGCTCTTGTGGCAATGGGTTCTGTGGAAATGGTGGTAGTTGCTATTGTGGCAGGTTCTTTGGGAGTGATGGGTGCTGTTGTGGTAGTGGATTCTGTGGTAGTGTCATAGGGTTCTGTGGAAGTGGTGATAGTTACTATCTTGGTGCTAGGTTCAGTGGAATTGGTGGTTGCTGTGGTGGTGGGTTCACTTACAGTGATTGTGGCTGATATGGTAGAGGATTCTCTAGAAGTGAAGATGTTTTCTCTGGTTGTGGGTTCTGTGGAGGTGGTGGTGGTTCCTAATGCAGTGGTAGATTCAGTTGAAGTGGTGGTTATTGCTTTGCTGATGAGTTCTATAGTAGTGATGAGTTTTTCCCTGGTGTGGGATTCTGCAGATGTAGTGGTGGTTGCTGTGGTGGTGGGCTCTATGGAAGTAATGGTGTTTGCTGTGGTAGACTCAGTGGAAGTGGTGTAGGGTTCTGTGGAAGTGATGGTGGTTGCTGTTCTGGTGGTTGATTTTATGGAAGAGGTTATTGCTGGTGTGGTAGTAGGTTCAGTAGAAGGGGTTGTGATTGTTGGCATGGTTGATTCTGTAGTATTAATGCTGGTTGGTGTGGTAGAGAACTCTGGTAAAGTAGTGAATGTTGCTGTAGCAGTGGGTGCTGTAAAACTGATGGGTGCTGATGTGATGGTGGATTCTCTGGAAGTGGTGATGGTTGATGTTGTGGTGGTAGGTTCTTTTGAAGTGATTGGGGTTGCTGTGGTGGTGGGTTCTGTAGAATCGATGATTACTGCTCTTGTGGTTTGCTCTGTGGCCATTGTGGTGATAGATTCAGTTGAAGTAGCGATTGCTGTGGAAGTGGGATTGGTGAAATCTGTGTTAGTTGCTCCTATGGTAGGTTCTATAGTGGTGATGGTTGTGGTGGGGGAGTCTGTGGATATAGTCATGGTTGGTATAGTGGTAGACTCTGTTGAAGTGATGGTGGGATAAATGGAAGTGTTAGTGGTTGCTATTTTGGCGGATCCTGTGGAAGTAGCATAGGCTTCCATGGAAGTGGTGAAGCTTTCAGTTGTGGTGGTAGGTTCAGATGAAGTGGTAGTTGCTGTAGTGGGCTCTGTGGAAGTAATTGTTCCCATTTTGGTGGTAAATGATGTAGAATTCATGGTATTTGCTATTGTGGTGGGTTCTGTAGAGGTAAATATGGTTACTGTGGTGGATTCTGTGGATGTGGAATAGGGTTCTCTGGAAGTGTTAATGGTTACCATTGTGGTGTTAGGCTCTGTAGAAGTGGTGGTGGTGGGCACAGTGGAAGCAGTGACTGCTCTTGTGGTGAGTTCTGTACTAGTATTGATAATATCTATGGTTGGAATTTCTGTGAAAGTACTGGTGGTTGCTATGGAGGTGGATTCTTTAGAAGTGAATATTGCTGCTGTGGTGGTGGACTCTGTGGAAGTAATCATTGAAACTGTGGTGGTGGGTTCTGTGGAAATATTGGTCATTGCTACTGTGGTGGGTTCTGTGGAAGTAATGATGGTTTTTGTGGTTAATTCTGTGGAAGTTGTATAGGGTTCTATAGAAGTGGTGAAGGTTGCTAATTTGGTAGGAGGTTTATTTGAAGTGGTGCTGTGTTCAGTGGAAGCAGTGGTGCTTGTTGTTGTGGGTTCTGTAGTAGTGATGATGGCTGATGTATTGGGCAATTCTGTGGAAGTAGTGGTAGTTACTATAGTGGTAGGTTCTGTAGAAGTGGTCATTGCTGTTTTGATGATCGGTTCTGTGGAAATAATGGTGGTTTCCAGTGTGTAAGGTTCTGTAGATGTGACTACTGTTGCTGTGGTGGGGGTCTCCACGGAAGTAGTAGTGGTTGCTGTGGTGGTAGAATCTGTGGTAGTGATGGATGCTGTTGAAGTGGTGGGTCCTGTGGAATTGGTGGTGGTTGCTATCATGGTAAATTCCATGGAAGCAGTGTAGGGTCCTATGGAAGTGATGATGGTTGCTGTTTTGGTGGTAGGCTCAGTTAAAGTGGTGGTGGTTGGTATTTTGGTTGAATCTTTGGAAGTGATAGTTGTTTCTTTGGTAGTAGGTCCTATGGAAGTGGTTGTGATTTGTATTGTGGTGGCAGGTTCAGATGAAGTGGTGGCGATTGCTGTAGTGTTGGGCTCTGTGGAACTGATTGTTGCCATTGTGGTGGTGGGTGATATGGAAGTTGCAGTGGTTGCTATTGTTGTGGGTTCTGTGGAAGTAAATATGGTTGCTGTGGTGGATGGTACAGAAGTGATATAGGGTTCTGTGAAAGTGGTGTTGGACTCTGTAGAACTGATATTTGTTCCTATGGTGGTGGTGATATCTGTGGAAGTTGTGGTTGATCCTGTTGTGGTGGCAGATTCAGTTGCAGTGGTGTTGATTGCTGCGGTGGTGGGTTCTGTGGAAGTAATGATTGTTGCTGTGCTGGTGGTATCTCTAGAAGTGGTTTCTGTTGTAGTAGGTTCAGTTGAAGTGATAATGGTTGCTATGGTGATGTGTTCAGTGGAAACAGCCATGGTTTCTATTGTGGCAGGTTCTGTAGTAGTGATGGTTGCTGTGGTGGGAAATTCTGTGGAAGTAGCAGTGGTTATGGCAGTGGAAGGCTCTGTGGAAGTGATGGTTTCTGTTGTGGTGATGGGTTCTGTGGAAATGGTGGTAGTTGCTATGGTAGTGGAATCCGTGGAAGTGATGACTGCTGTGGTGGTGGTGGGTTTTTTGGAAGTGGGATAGGGTTCTGTGGTAATAATTGCTGTTTTGGTGGTAGGTCCAGTTGAATTGGTGATGGTTACTGTGGTGGTTGGCTCTTTAATGATGGCTGGTATAGTAGATTCTGTGGTAGTTGCATAATGTTCTGTGGAAGTAGTAATGGTAGCTGCCTTGGTGGTGGGTTCTATGGAAGTGGTGGTAGTTTCTCTGGTGTTGGGTTTGGTAGAAGTGGTGGTTCCTGTGGTGATGGATTCTGAAGAAGTGTTGATTGTTGCTGTGGCTGTGGGTTGTATGGAAGTTGTAGTGGTTCCTGCTGTGGTAGTAGATTCAGTTACAGAGGTAGTGGTTGCTGTAGTATTGAGATCAGTGGAAGTGGTGCTGCTTGCTAATGTGGTGGATTCTGTAGTAGTGAGGCTGATTGATGTGGTGGGGGATTCTTTGGACATGGTGATGGTTGATGTAGTGGTAGGCTTTGTGATTTTGTTTGTTACTGTGGCTGATTCAGTGGAAGTAATGATGGTGGCTGCTATGGATTCTGTGGAAGTGGTATAAAGTTCAGTGTTTGTTTTGATGGTGGCCACTGTGGTTGGTTCAGTGGAAGTGGTGTTGGTTGGTGTGTTGGTGGATTTTCTAGAAGTGATGATTGTAGCTGTGGCACTAGGTTCAGTAGAAGTTGTAGTGGTTCTGTTTGAGGTAGTAGGTACAGTCAAAGTGATGGTGGTTTTCTTGATAATGGGTTCTGAAGTAATAATGGTTGCTGTGGTGGGGGTTTCTGTGGATGTGATGGTTGATGTTGTGGTAATAGGTTCAGTTAAAGTAGCTGTGGTTGTTGGATTGGTGGGCTTGGTGGAAGTGATAGTTGATGTTATGGTGGGTTTTGTGGTGGTAGATTCCATAGAAGTGATGGTTGTTGCATGAGTAATAATGTCTTTGGAAGTTGTGGTAGTTCCTGTTGTAGTGGTAGGTTCAGTCGAAGTGATGGTGATTGCTTGGGTGGTGGGTTTTGTAGTAGTAATGATTGTTGCTGTGGTGTGGGATTCTGCAGAAATATTGGTGATTGCTGTAGTGGTGGGCTCTGTAGAAGTAATAGTAGTTGCTGTGGTAGATTCTGTGGAAGTGGTAATGGTTGGTGTTCTGGTGGTTGATTCTATGGAACTGGGGGTGTTTGCTGTGGTGAGGGTTTCAGTGGAAGCTGTGATGATTGCTCTTGTGGTGGGTTTTATAATTGTCATGATAGTCATTGTGTTGGGGGATTCCAAGGAAGTAGTGGGTACTGCTGTAGTGGTGGGCTCTGTAGAAGTGATGATTGTTGTTATGGAGGTGGGTTCTACAGAGGTGTTTATTGTTGCTTTGGTTGTAGGTTCCATGGAAGCTGTAGTGGTTGCTGTGGTGGTCAATTCTGCAGAGGTGTTGATTGTTGCTTTGGTTGTGGCTCCTGTGGAAGTTAGGGTTGTTGAAAATGTGGTAGGTTCTGTAGATGTGATGATGGTTGCTGTGGTGGGTGATTCTGTGGAAGTAGTGGTGGTTACTGTGGTTGTGGGCTCTATGAAAGTGGTGGTGGTTGCTATTGTAGTGGGTTCTGTGGAAACAGTAATGGTGGCTGTGGCATATTCTGTGGAAGTTGTATAACGTTCAGTGGACATGGTGATGGTTGCTGTTGTAGTGGGAGGTTCAGTGGAAATGGTGTTGGTTGCTGTGATGGTGGGCTCTATGTAAGTGATGGTTGCTGGTGTTGGGATAGGTTCAGTTGAAGTTATGGTGGCTGCTGTGTTGGTCAGTTCTGAAGAAGTGGTGGTGTTTGCTATGGTGGTGTGCTCTGAAGAAGTGATGATTACTGCTGTGGTGGCAGGTTCCTTGGAAGTTATAATGTTTCCTGTTGTGGTAGTTTCAGTTGAAGTGGTGGTAGTTGCTATGGTGGTTGGCACTGTGGAAATGATGGTTACAGTTTTGGCAGAAGGTTCAGTTGAAATGGTCATGGTTCCTGAGTTGGTGGACTCTGTGGAAGTAGTCGTTGCTGTTGTGGTAGGTTCTGTGGAAGTAATGATAGTTGCTGTGGTAGATTCCGTGGAAATGGTAGTAGATTCTGTGGTGGTGGATTCTGTAGAAGTTACGGTTTTTCCTATTGAGTTGTTAGGTTCAGTTGAAGTGGTGGTAATTGCTGTTGTGGTGTGCTCTGTGGGAAATTTGGCTGCTATTGTCTTTGTAGGTTCAGTTGAAGTGGTGGTGGGTTCCGTGGAAGTGATGGTTGCTGTTGAGGTGGTAGGTTCAGAAGAACTGGTAGTGGTTTCTGTGGTGGGCTTGGTGGTAGGAATGGTTGGTGTTTTATCAATGAGTTCTGTGGAAGTGGTGGTGGTTTCTATTGCAGCAGGCTCCATGGAAGTAACATTGCTTGCTGTGGAGGATTTTATGAGAGTAGTATTTGGTTCAGTGGAAGTGATGGTGGTTGCTATTGTCGTGGCTGGTTCAGTTGAACTTGTGATTGCTGTGGTGGTTGGTTCTCTAGAAGAAGTAGTGGTTGTGTGTTCTGTAGTAGTAGTAGTGATGGTTGCTGTGGTAAGCAATTCTATGGATTGTATACTGGTAGTTGTAATAGTGTGTTCTGTAGAAGTGATGGTGGTTGCTGTGGTGAAGGGATAAATGGGAGTAGTGGTGGTTGCTATTTTGTTGGGTTCTGTGGAAATAATGATGGCAGCTGTGGTAGATTCTGTGGAAGTTGTATTGTTTCCTGTTGTGGTTATAGGTTCAGCTGAAGTGGTTGCTGCGGTGGTGGGTTCAATGGAAACAGTATTGGCTACTATTGTGGTAGGTTCTGTAGTAGTGATGATGGTTGCTGTGGTGGAGGATTCTGTGGAAGTGATATCGGGTTCTGTGGAAGTCGTGATGCTTGCTGTTATGGTGGCAGATTCATTTGAAGTGATGGCGGTTGCTCTGTTGGGCTCAGTGGTAGGGATGGTTGCTGTTTTATTGGTGAATTTTGAGGCAGTGGTGGTAGTTTCTATTGTGATGGGCTCTGTATAAGTAATGAAGGTTGCCGTGGAGAATTCTGTGGAAGTAGTGGTGGTTGCTGTGCTTGCAGACCCTGTGGAAAGAGTGGTGGTTTCTATTATGGTGGGCTCTGTGGATGCAGTGATTGTTTCTGTCACAGATTCTGTAGAGGTGATGTAGGATTCAGTGGTAGTGGTTATGGTTGGTGTTATGGTAATAGATTCAGTAGAAGGGATAGTTGCTGTGGAGGCAGATTCTGTATCAGTGATTGTTGTTACTATGGTGGTGGGTTCTGTGGAAGTGGTTATAGTTGTGTTGGTCGGTTCAGAGGAAATGGTGAATGCTATAGTGGTGGGCTCTGTAGAAGTGATGGTTGCTGTTGTGGTGGTGGGTTCTGAGATGGTAGTGGATTTTGTAACAGTAGTAGTGGGTGTGGTTGCGGTTGTTTTAGTTGAATGTGGAAAGTGCCCTTTTGTACCAGGAGGAGGTGGAAGGCACCCTTTTGTAACAGGAAGGGGAAGGTGCCCTTTTGTGTCAAGTGGGGGAGAGGGAGGATGCCCTTTAGTGCCAGGAGAGGGAGGGGGAAAGCGCCCTTTAGTGCCAGGAGGGGGAGAGGGGAGGCGCCCTTTAGTGCCAGGAGACAGAGGGGGAAGACACCCTATAGTGCCAGGAGGGGGTGAGGGAAGATGGCCTCTTGTGCCAGGAGAGGGAGGGGGAAGGCGCCCTTTTGTGCCAGGAGGGGCAGGGGGAAGGCGCCCTTTTGTGCCAGGAGGGGGAAGGCGCCCTTTTTTGCCAGGAGGAGGAGGGCGAAGATGGCCTCTTGTGCCAGGAGAGGGAGGGGGAAGGCGCCCTTTTGTGCCAGGAGGGGCAGGGGGAAGACGCCCTTTTGTGCCAGGAGGGGGAAGGCGCCCTTTTTTGCCAGGAGGAGGAGGGCGAAGACGGTCTCTTGTGCCAGGAGAGGGAGGGGGAAGGCGCCCTTTTGTACCAGGAGCAGGAGGGGGAAGGCGCCCTTTTTTAGCAGGAGGGGGCAGACGCCCTTTTGTGCCAGAAGGGGGAGAGGAAAGGCGCCCTTTGTTAGCAGGAGCAGGAGGGGGAAGGCGCCCTTCAGTGTCAGGTGGAGAAGATGAAAGTTGCCTTTCTGTACCAGGAGCAGGAGGAGGTGCACGGTTCCCTTTTGCGCCAAGAGGAGGACGTGGAGCCAGGCGACCTGTAGTCCCAGGAGAAGTAGGTGGTACACCTTTCCCGTTTCTAAAAAGAGGGGGAGGTAGCACAGGCCCTTGTGGTGAAATAAGTGCTAGGCTGTTGGCAGGAGCGAGCGGAGGAACATCTCTTCTTGGCTTGTAAGGTGTAACTGATGATAATCGCTCTCTGGATGGATACGGTCCCCTGGGAATGCTTTGACTCTCGCCAGGCTGTGGGGATAAAAACCAACAAAAAGCAAAAAAGATTTCCAAATCTTATCATTTAAAGTTCAAACACTGATATATGTACTTTTAAAAGTCATGCAGTCATATGTTTCACTGAGAAAATAAGTTAGATAAAAGAAGCAGAGAATTTCCCTTCTCTTCTGGAAGTCTGGGCACTTGATGAAACCTAGAACAGCAATAAATGCAAAAAACAAAACAGAAATAAACCTACTCTCTCACCTATAGATTTCAGAGGAGGCCAAATCACCTTCATTGCATAATAAGAGAGACCATCTTTGGGCTTCCCTGGTGGCTCACAGTAAAGAATCTGCCTGCCAGTGCAGGAGACCTAGGCTTGATCCCTGGATCGGAAAGATCCCCTGGAGAAGGAAATGGCAGACTACTCCAGTAATCTTGCCTGAGAAATTCCATGGACAGAGGAACCTGCTGGGCTACAGTCCTTGGGGTGTTGAGAGTTGGACATAACTTAGCGACTGAACAGCAATCTTTGGAAATAGCTTTAGTTGGAAGGAAATGCTCCAATGAAACTCCCTGGACAATTCCTTATTATTCTTCATTCCGAGGATTCAGTGAGAGTCCAGGCTCTGAGCCATTAATTAATTGTGTAACTATTTGTTGAGAGCTGTTTATATGCAATGCACATTTTTAGGGGTTAAGGGAAAGAAATTTAAGACCTGAATCCTTTCTTACAGAAGTTTGAAATCTAGAAGAACTATAACCTCCTAATTTACAATATAAGACAATACAATAAAAAGCCTGTGGGAAGTTGTGTAGTGTGTTGGTTAAGACAAAGACACTGGAGTCTGACTGCTAGAGCTATTCCTTCTGTTGCATGCTAGCTGAGATGTTTATACTGTCTCTGCCTCTGCTTCTTCATTTCTAAAATAGTTCTAGGAAAAATTCATGTCTTATATTCTGTTGATATAACTATATAATCAATGGAAAGTACTTAGACATGGTAAAGTATGGTAAGGAAGGACTCAATATTAATGTGAAGTATTATTTGTTGCCTTTTTTTTCTTTTGAACTTTTTATTTTGTATTGGAGTATAGCTGATTAACGATGTTGTGATAGTTTCAGGTGAACAGTGAAGGGCCTCAGCCATACATATACATGTATCTATTCTTCTCCAAACTCCCCTCCCATCCAGGCTGCCACAAACCATTGAGCAGAGTTCCATGTGCTATACAATAGGTCCTTGTTAGTTATCTGTTTTAAGTATAGCAGTGTATACATGACCTTCTCAAAGTTTCCAACTACCCTTCCTCTCGGCAACCATAAGTTCATTTTCTAAGTCTGTGAGTTTCTGTTTTATAAGCTCATCAGTATCATTTCTTTTTAGACTCCACAAATGAGTGGTATCTTACAATATTGCTCCTTCTCTGTCCGACTTCACTCACTATGACACTCTCTAGGTCCATGCATGTTGCTGCAAATGGCATTATCTAACTTTTTAAATGGCTGAGTAATATTCCATTGTATATCTGTACCACATCTTCCTTATTCATCTGTTGATGGACATTTAGGTTGCTTTCATGTCTTAGCTATTGTAAACAGTGCTGCAATGAACATTGGGGTGCATGTATCCTTTTGGATATTTTTCTCCAGGTATATGTCCAGGAGAGGAATTGCAGCATCATATGGTAGCTCTATTTTTAGTTTTTTAAGGAACCTCCATACGGTTATCCATAGTGGCTGTACCAATTTACATTCCCATCAACAGTGTTGGAGGATTCCCTTCTCTCTACACCCTCTCCAGCATTTATTGTTTGTGGATTTTTTGATGATAGCCATTGTGGCTGGTGTGAGGTGATATCTCATTGTAGTTTTGATTTGCATTTCTCTAATAATTAGTGATATTGAGCATCTTTTCATGTGCCTATTGGCCAACCGTATGTCTTTTTTGCAGAAATGTCTGTTTAGATCTTCTGCCCGTTTTTTATGTGTAGGTTGTTTGTTTTGATGCTGTTAAGCTCTTTGTAAATTTTGGAGACTAATCCCTTATTGGTCACATTATTTGCAAATATTTTCTCCCAATCTGTGGGTTTTTTAAAAAATTTATTGTTTCCTTTGCTGTGCAAAAGCTTTTGAGTTTAAGTAGGTCCCCTTTGTTAATTCTTGTTTTTATTTCCATTATTCTGAGAGATGGATCAAAAAAGATGTTGCTGTGATTTATGTCAGATAAAGTTCTGTCTGTTTCCCTCTAGGAGTTACATAGTATCCAGTCTCAATGTGAGCTATTTTGTCTTCTATGAATACCAGCTACAGTGATTTGTGGGTCTGATAGCAGATCAAGAAATAGTTGATAAATAGTGCAAAAAATTCTGATGCAATAACAATTTTAAGGCAAAGTTTAATTTTGGTGAAAAAGAGAACTAAGGATTGCCTTGCAGAAAGATAACATTTAAAATGAAGCTTAAACAATAAAGTTGAAATGAAGAAGATGAATTCAAATTAAAAGAATGTTGTAAGCAAATAAACAGGGTCAGGAAATAGAAGTCCTAGTCTAGGGACAGTCAGAAGACTAATTGGTCTGCAATAGAAATTTCAGGAAGGTGCAGGACTCTAGTCACTCACTTGTTACTTTCAGTGACTTGCCTTTGTGTCTTTCTGCCCTATTGAGCTAGGAAACATCAAATACTTGGATCAACTCTGTACAAACTATTTCTACTGCCAGACTGGTGAACATTGCTGGAGAATGCCACAAATCCCCAAATATTAGATTTATAGTGTCCATCCTCATCTAGCACCCCAATGATGCTAATCCATTCTCCCCTATTTTCCCCAAAATGCTGTCTTCTGAGCATCTACACCTCTTTTCATCTCCTCTTGCCTCCTATCCCCAAGAGAAGATGGTCATGTCTTCTGTTTCACAAAATTGATGCTACTGCATGGAGAACTTTGCTTTTCTGCCCACATGCTTATAAAACGTCCCTATCTCCAGCTGTTTCCTTTTCCTGTTTACAGTCAACTTTTTCATCTGTATCCTGTAACTATCTTCTCTCCCTTCCCAGGGCTTTTTCTCTTTTAATTATCACCTTTCACTTTTCATAGCAACCTCTTTTTAATCCTTTGCTGTATTCTCCCAGTCCATAATATCAACTTACATCTCATGTATTAAAGAATCCCATTCTCAGAGTACCTCTGGTTGTTAACCTCCATAGTACCTCTGTAGCTGTTATCACAAGTTTATCCCGTTTCATTCCTAGCCGTATGGTGAGGAAAGCGAGACTAGATTTTCTGTTCCTACCTCCTAATTTCTATTTCCTATTTATCCTGATGTCTATTACCAACACACAGCTGAATCCCTTTTACAAAGACTAGTGATCACTCAAAAATTCTAAGTCATTTCACAGGGAGGAGAAGGAGAGGGTGGGATGAATTGAAAGAGAGTAGCATTGAAACATATACATTACCATATATAAAATTAGATAGCCAGTGGAAATTTTCTGTATGATGCAGGGAGCTCAATTCTGGTGCTCTGTGACAACTTAGAGGGATGGGATGGAGGGGGGTGCTAGGAGGCAGGTTCAAGAGAGAGGGACATACATATACCTATGGCTGATTCATGTTGATATATGGCAGAAACCAACACAATATTGTAAAGCAATTCTCCTCCAATTAAAAAGAAATAAATTAAAAAAATTCTGTCAAACAATTCATCCAATCAAAACATGGGCAGATGACCTAAATATACATTTCTTTCAAAGAGACATACAGATGACCAATGGGCACATGAAAAGATGCTCAACATAGCTAATTATTAGAGAAATGCAAATCAAAACCTCATACCAATCAGAATGGCTATCCTAAAAAAGTCTACGAACAATAAATGCTGGAGAGGGTGTGAAGAAAAGGGAACCCTTCTGCACTGTTGATAGGAATGTAGATTGGTGCAGCCACTATGAAGAAGAGTATGGAGGTTTATTAAAAATCTAAAAGCAGAGTTACCAGAAATGATCCAGAAATCCCACTCCTGGGCATATATCTATAGAAGACAAAAACTAATTTGAAAAGACACATGCATGTACCTCGATGTTCATAGCTGCACTGTTTGTATTACCCAAGACACGGAAGTAAACTAAATGTTCATTAAAAGGTGAATAAAGAAAATGTGACATATATATACACACGCACACACACACATGCATACATAAGTGTATATATATATATTTTATATATATATATATACACACAATGGAATATTATTTAGTCATATAAAAGAATAAAATATTGCCATTTGCAGTAACATGAATGAACTTAGAGATTATCATACTGAGTGAAGTAAGTCAGACAGAGAAAGACATATGCTATATGATATCACTCATATGTGGATCTAAAAAATAATACAAATGAATGTATTTGCAAAACAGGAACAGGCTCACAGACATAGAAAACAAACTTATGGTTACCAAAAAGGAAGGACAGAAAAGGGATAAATGAGGAGTATGGGGTTAACAGATATACACAACTATACATAAAATATACAAGCAACCAGGATTTACTATATAGCACAGGGAGCTATATTCAATATCTCATAATAACCTATAATGGAAAGGAATCTGAAAAAATATATATAACTGAATCACTTTGCTGGACACCTGAAACTAACACTATTGTAAATCAACTATGCTTCAATACAAAAAAAAAATTCTAAGTCATTTCAGAAGGATCCATAGCCATGTTTTTTTTAACATGACTGATTTTTCTCTGGCTACCTTTATTTGAATTATTTCTGGATTATAGACCAAAGATCTTCCAGAGTGCTTGCCATCCAGGATACTTTGACTTATGGTCAGATGAAGGAAAATAAACCATATTTACAAAATTCTTTCTCTGTAACTTGAAATAGAAAATACTAAAATTGCCTAATGAAGTGGGAACTAAAATATGAATATTAGGGGTTAAAATGAGCTAGATAAAGACTGGGGCTTTAATAAGAGCCACCTGTAAACTAAACTATGGGGACACAGAAACTATGAGTAAAGAGAACACATGTCTCCTGAGAGAGAGAACAGTGCAAGGATAAGGAGGTATGCCATGCGATAGGGACTGTCTTTTAGGGATGCCTGAATTTGTTGTTCCAGTTCTAATTTACATTTATTTCTTGCATTGACTTATCTTTTCTTGAGATATCCATAGTGGGTCCCTGTCCTTTGCAACCAACAAGATAGCCTGTTATACCATCTAAGCTCATCTCTTGTCATTCCCTTCTTCATCCTTGCTTTGACCATACAGAACTATTGCTTGCCTTGATTGTATAAACCATATAGAACTATCAATACAAGGAGCTGTTTCTTGCCCCTGTGCCTTTGTACAGACTCTTCTTCTAGCAGAGAATTCTTTTCTCCCTCCCTAATGTCCATCCACTTGGGTGGCCATTGCCTTCCTTCAAAATGTTTAAGTATCTTTATGCACCCTCAACACATTAATTTGAAGATTAAAAAATTGTATAGCAAATATCTTTATATAATATATAATCAACCAAATTTTTACTTTTGTGAAGCCGTCACTGGAGTTCAAAGCAAGCATCATTACTTTGTTCTTACAGTGATAGAAACCATTTGTTTTGATATTTCTCTCTCTTTAATATCATAAGCTGTTCTATTGTTGCTGAAGAAAGAGTTGGTATCTTCCTCAGTTTTGTATCTCTAGCATCTCAATCAGAATCCAACATCTTTGAGGGAGTGAGGAGGAGGTAAGTTAGGTGTCCTTGGCCTTTTTGTTGCTTTACCACTTTTATTATAATACTTATAATCCCTTACCATTTTGTACAGTAATTTCTTGCCTGTGTGCTAAGTCACTTCAGTAATGTCTGACTCTTTGTGACCCTATAGACTGCAGCCTGCCAGGCTCCTCTGCCCATGGGATTCTCCAGGCAAGAATATTGGAGTAGGTTGCCACTTCCTCTTCCAGGGAATCTTCCTGACCCAAGAATCAAACCCTCATCTCTTACTTCTCCTGCATTGGCAGTCAGGTTCTTTAATGCCACCTTTAGCTTCTCTTTTTTCCCCCAGTACCCCCCAAAACAATGTCTCTATTTTGTTCATCTTTCTATCTTCAGTTCTAGCACCTTCCAGACTCTCAGTAAATGTTTTTGAATGAATGAATAAAGACTCAAATAAAATCCTCAGATCTGAAGTCATGGTCCCTGTCATTAATGAAGATAAACATGCCAAGAGGGAAAAGGGTCAATTAAGTTTTGGTCATTTTGAGTTTGAAAAGGCATGAAGCCTTGTAAACGCAGATTGAAATCTCAGAGCTGAGGTTCTATAATCTTTTAAACTAGAAAGAATTTAAGTTGTATTAGTTTCACAGTGCAGGCATCTTGAGTAAAAATTTGCCTTTAATTCATTATACTCTTCAAGATTGATGATTTGTATTAGGTTTCTCAGAAGTTACTTATTCTCAGTATGAAACAGATGGTTGAAGGAGGGGGACCAAGGACAGCATTTTCTCTGTTATTGTCTCTGAAAAGTGCTGTAGTAAACCAAATTGTAATTAATTGTGTTTGACTTTCCTAAATTACTTGTCCAGAGAGCTTCCTTTATCTTCAAACTATTTACATTTCCATGGAAATCACATTTGTCACAAAGTTTGGGGAAATGTTCCAAAAAAGGGGGTTTGTTCTAGCATGATAAATTTGATAATTACTTATAATCATTGACTTAAGACTTTTTCATTTGATGTATTGATTTCACCTACATTTATCTTAAAATTCTCTTGATATACCTCATGTAACTATGACAGAATAGCTTGAGAAATTAATTTCAATAAAATCTATTCGAGTAGTCTCAAACTTAAGCATGCATAACAATTCCCTGGATTGCAGATGTTCAGACCTCAAAGTCAAATGTTCTTTTTTCTTCTCAGGCCTGGGCCAGGGTCTGTAAATATACAGTCTTAAGAGTTGGATCAGATGTTCCTGATACAGATATCCCATGGAATGAAACATTGTTCAATTTTGTATTGTAGATGAGAAACTGAGCTAGGTGAAAATAAACCACTTGTCCAAAAATATTTACATAAAATCATTGAATGTATCAAAATAATACTTCTACTTTATCTCCTTGTATTATTGTTAGACCCTATTGACATATACCTAAGAGAAACTATTTAGAAAACAATCTATACTACACATATATTTGCTCACTGTGTAGTATGGATTGTTTTTTAAATAGTTTATCTTATGTAAGTGTAAGAAATGAGAACTATGATCTATGAGGACCCCAATTTCACATTCAACATCGTGCTTTTTGTACCATCCAGCAGGACTCAGCCCACAGTGGATTGTCAATAATTATTAAGGAATGAAACATATTTTGAGCTTTATCTCTTCTAACTCCCATCTCAGCACCAAAGTACACTAGCATAACTATTCTTTCTCTGGGGTTCAAATTAATCTATTGATGCTCATGGCTATGGAATTTATCACTTGTTTCTTTGCATTATATATATTTTGACTCTTCTATGCAGTTTAACCAATGCTTTTCAGAAGTTTGAAGTAACATAAGTGTTTCTTGAATGAATGACCTTTCTTTTTGTACTGTTCTTTTAAGTAAAAAGGTAGAACTTTATTTCCTAGTCAATTAATAGAAATATTTTAGCCCTAACCAATGTTTTTAAGACATAAGAAGAACTTTCTAATTTTAAAGTCTTTACAATACATTTATAAATTTTAGAAAATTTATCTTTGAGAGCCACTTTCTGTTTTCCTATTTCCTGCAGTCTTAAAGCACTTAGTTGGAGAAGGCAATGGCACCCCACTCCAGTACTCTTGCTTGGAAAATCCCATGGACGGAGGAGCCTGGTAAGCTGCAGTCCATGGGGTCGCTAAGAGTCAGACACGACTGAGCAACTTCACTTTCACCTTTCATGCACTGGAGAAGGAAATGGCAACCCACTTTCATGCATTGGAGAAGGAAATGGCAACCCACTCGAGTGTTCTTGCCTGGAGAATCCCAGGGACGGGGAAGCCTGATGGGCTGCCATCTATGGGGTCGCACAGAGTCGGACACGACTGAAGCGACTTAGCAGCAGTAGCAGCAAACTTACATTATGTGTTTCTGACACTTTGATTGTAATACTTTTGAAAAAGAAAAAAAAGGAAGAGATATTTCTGGATAAGACAAAACTCTTCCAGATTCTTCCTGGCCACTGTTCCTTCAAGCCCATGACCAGTGCCCAGATGAGTAGTCATATGTAAAAGAGAAAGGAAAAGGAAAATAAGAACAAGTCTATAATGATTGACATTTGGACACTCTACTGTTATATAAAGTAGGATGATATCATAGATATCAGAATTTTATTTGAAGTTATAATTAGTAAGAAACATATGAAGAATAAGACTGGGGGAACTTACCATAAGATGTGTGACAAGAGCCAATAGGCTGAAGATGAAAGTTAAGTTTTTCATTCTTTAAAGTTGCCCCTGAAAGCAGACCAATGATTGTCCATGATTAGTCAATTGATTATTTATTGTTTTCAAAATTTAAAACAAAAATTTAGTAAGGACTCTAGTATATGTTATATGATATAACAAAGAAATAGCACTGCAGCCTTTCAAAGGTGTGCTTGACATTTTGGGGAAAGGAAGCAGCATGTATGCACAGCAATATTGTTGTTTGTGATATTTTATAACAAAATAATGGGACTTGTATTTAATGAAAGGCAATTCCCAGATAGGTGTTCAAATACATTTTGAAAATAAAAGTTTTTTTGGAAAATCCTTGCTGTCTACAGTGGTGACTACTTTTAAGAGACATAACTTATTTGGGTGTACTTTTGATAGTAGTAATAACTGACAGATTTCTGTAGATTCATGACCTGGATAATGTCAGTGTGACCATATTGTTGTAAAAAAGATCAATTCTTAGCATAATTATTTTTTTAAAAAACAAAAAAGTAATCCCTCTTAGTTAGATTTATCTGAAGAGAAAATACTATGCAATATGTATCTTCCCTTTAAAGATATTATTGCCATATATTTTTCCACAAGTGATTCCCAAAAGCCAATTATTGTCCATCAGAGTCTGAATTAGGAAAAGGAGACTTTGTCCTTAATTCGGTTACAGTTTTCAGTACTATATCACAAGTGCATGACAACCTGTGTTCTGGGAAGGCAAATTCAATCACCACCATGATGACAGATTGCCTTGTGATCAGAATGATATCCGTCATCTGTGCTAACCTTGAAAATGACCTAGGACAAGAGGTCCACAGATTCTACAGTTGTAGGTTGGTGAGGCCACCCCTTTAAAATTACCTTTCTAATATGTTCTCTTAAAAGGCAGTTTCAAGATGCATTAAAAACTCAACTCAAACAAAAACAACAGAAATGTAAATATATCTTTGAGTTTAAGACTCTTCTATTCATGATTAACTTTAGAGACCATAAAATATGTCAGCAGAAAAGAGTCAATAGCTTATTAAGTTGGATGTAAATCGTGCAACTAGTCAACAGGAATGCTCTTCTCAACACACTCTTTCAGAAATTTTAGACTTAATGAGCTTTACCACTGACAATGCTTTTTTCTTAAAATACATCTGAGTTTTTCAGGTAACATGACTATTTAAATTTTTTAAGCTTTATTGAGATGTAATTGACAAATATAATATAAACTGTGTAATATTATTATTTGATATGTATACATTGTGAAAGGACTCTCCTCATTGGATTACTTAATGCGTCTATCACCTCACCTATTTATTTTTTAATGAGAACATTTAAGTTCTACTCACCAAACTTCAGAACTGATTGTCAACTATAGTCACTGTGTTATACATTAGATCCTGAGACTTTATAAGTGAAAATTTGTTCCCTTTACTAACCTCTCCTCATTTCACTCTCTACCCCCTATCCTGCTTCTATTCTCTGTTTCTATGGGTTTGGCTTAAAAAATTTTTTTTACATATAAGTGATAGCATGCACTTGTATTTTTCTCTTTGGTTTATTTCATGTAGTATAATGCCCTCTAGGTACATCTGTGTTGTTGCAAATGACAGTATTTCCTTCTTTTTAAGGTTGGATACTATTTCCATATATATAATATTCCTGGTATTATTTCATGGTATCACATCACGAAAATGATATGATTGAGAGTATGAGTAAAAGTTAGAATTCCAAAGTCAAAATCCTTACATCTATTTTCTAAGTACCTACCTTGGCAGGAGGTTCTTCTTTGGAATAACCAAACTGTTGTTTAATTTTTTTGATCAGATACTCAGCTTAGATAGCCACAATTTGAAAACACGAGAAGAAAAAGAACTTCTACAGAAAAATCTCTCTCCTTAAATACCTCTCTCTGGATTTCTATTGGAGTTAAGAGAAAGCTGGAGGAAAGGTAATATGTGTTGATTTTCTTTATGTAAACAAAGCAATGACAGTTGCAGTTACCAGTTTGGCAGCTTCGTCCATAGAACTGTGATCCAGTCATTGCCTAGCAAGCCTTGAGGAAGTATGCTGAATGCTCTAATATAGTAGTTTTCAAACTTGACTGCACATGAAAATTACCTGGGGAACTTTAACAATATTCTCAATTTTCAGACCTTACCCCAGAACAATTTATCAGAATCTATGGAGTAAGAGGACGCACAGAAGTATTTTTAAAACGTCTTTGAAATTATTGCAAAGTGAAAACTTGTGAATTACTTCTTTAAAATGGTATGAATTCTGGAATTTGCACATGTCTTGGAGAAGGCAATGGCAAGCCACTCCAGTGTTCTTGCCTGGAGAATCCCAGGGGCGGGGGAGCCTGGTGGGCTGCTGTCTATGGGGTCGCATAGAGTCGGACACGACTGAAGCGACTTAGCAGCAGCAGGAGCAGCAGATTTACATGTCAGAACTGACATGTATATGGTAAGCACTGACTTATTTTGGAAGAAGCATTTTGAAGAACAGGAAAAGAAGGCAGTTGAAATAAATGCCTTGTTTCAATTTTGAAAGTAAGAGGAAGGATCTTGTGGTGAGAAATAGAGAATTAGGAAACAGAGACTTAATAGTACTTTTAAAAAAATTTTATTTATTTATTGAAGTATAGCTGACTTACAACATTGTGTTAGTTTCAGGTGTACAGCAAAGTGATTCAGTTATATATGTATTATCTATATAATATATATACACACATGTATACATAGATTTATATTCTTTTACAGTCATCTTAATTTTATATTTCCTCCCTAGATGTGTACTTTTATCTATCGGTATTGCATACAGGTATTTGAGCTACTTAAAATATTAAATATATGGAAATGGCTTAATATATTTTTCCTAGCTAATGAATAATCGGATTACTTAAAGAGTAAGAAAATACTCCAAAATATATTGGGTTCATATGTAAATGTATACAATATACACTAGCCTAGCAAAGATGGTAGGAATGGGAAAATTACTAATCTATTTTTAATTGAATATATAGTAAATCAGATAATTTTATGTTTAAGATGAATCCAGGTACTCAGAGATTTATCCATATGAGATAATTTTTATTAAGTTGAGAAAAAATTATCCTATCCTGGAAGATATTATTCTTTATTCTCTAATAGCTATGGTGTGCTGGGTCTTTGCCACATCCTGGACTGTGTGCTAATTACTTAATGTGGATTAGATCATTTAATTCTCACAATAATCCTTTGAAATATATGTTATCACTGCCAGATTGAAGGGCCCCTAGTGGCTCAGATGGTAAAGTGTCTGCCTGCAATGCAGGAGACCCAGGTTCGATCCCTGGGTTGGGAAGATCCCCTGGAGAAGGAAATGGCAACCCACTCCAGTACTCTTGCCTGGAAAATTCCATGGACAGAGGAGCCTGGTAGGCTACAGTCCACGTGGTCACAAAGAGTCAGACATGACTGAATGACTTCACTTTTACTTTCACTGCCGGATTACTCACTGGGAAAGAAATCATAGGAGAAATCAAAAACCTAGTTCAAGTTTGCATGAATATTTAAGATAGGAATTGAACTTAAATTTGACACATTTCAAAGACTGAATCTTTTCTACTGTACTATTTTGTTTTCCAAATCCAATTGGTTTCCAGTCACCTAACTAACATACTTCAAAAAAAATGACAACACTATTGCAGTGTGGATGCAACCCACTATAAGTGATACCAATTTAGAGAATAGGAAACAGAATTTAAAAAATGGATAGAGCAGTGTAGAGAAAAAATATCAGATTGCATTATGTGTAAGTATATTTTCAAGAAACATTTTATGGTTATATAGGTGGATATATATTGGGTTACTTTGTAAATTGTGTTTGAGTTGCAGTCAGAAAAATGTGAGTCTTCTGTTGTACAGCAGTTTAGAGGTGTGTGTGGGATGAAATCAGGTAGCCTGATTGAAATCCCAGCTCCTCTCTTGTATATAGCTGTGTGTTGTATGGCCAGTGACCTAATCACTTGTATCTCACCACTGTCATCTACAAAATAAAATAGTACTAATCTGCTTTATAGAATTTGTTCTGTAGATTAAATAAAAAAGCTGGCCCATGTGACAAATAAATGTTAGTCTTTCAATAGCAATTTCTTCCTTCAGTTCAGTTCAGTCACTCAGTCGTGTCCGACTCTTTGCGATCCCATGAATCACAGCATGCCAGGCCTCCCTGTCCATCACCAACTCCCGGAGTTCACCCAAACTCACGTGCATCGAGTCGGTGATGCCATCCAGCCATCTCATCCTCTGTCATCCCCTTCTCCTCCTGCCCCCAATCCTTCCCAGCATCAGGGTCTTTTCCAATGAGTCAACTCTTCGCATGAGGTGGCCAAAGTATTGGAGTTTTAGCCTCAGCATCCAATGAACAGCCTCAGTCCTTCCAATGAACACCCAGGACTGATCTCCTTTAGGATGGACTGGTTGGATCTCCTTGCAGTCCAAGGGACTCGCAAGAGTCTTCTCCAGCACCACAGTTCAAAAGCATCAATTCTTTGGTGCTCAGCTTTCTTCACAGTCCAACTCTCACATCCATACATGACCACTGGAAAATTTCAAAATATCCTGGTATGATGAGTCTATAGTAATTGAAGGGTGTGTACATGCATGCTAAGTCGCTTCAGTTGTGTCTGACTCTGTGCGACCCTATGGACTGTAGCCCACCAGGCTCCTCTGTGCATGGGATTCTCCAGGCAAGAATGCTGCAGTGGGTTGCCCTATCCTCTTCCAGGAGATCTTCCTAACCCAGGGATAGAACATGTGTCTCTCCTGTCTCCTGCAATTACTGGGAAACCCAGTAATTGAGGGGTATTGTGTATTTAATTTGCAAAGGTGATTTGAAAGCTTTTAGTGGTGACGGGGAAATTGAGTTGAAGTTGATCTTAAACTAGCAAGTTTTCTTTGCCTTATCACGTCTTTGCTAATGATTTCATGTACCTGACAACTAGAACTCATGCACAATTTATTAGTTTGCTAATTATTTTTGACACAATTCTGTTGCTATACATTTATATGAGCCAGTAAATCATCTAAGTTAATGCTGAATACTTCATGAATTGTTACCCATTGTTACCTTTTCCAGATACAAGGGCTTCCCGGATGGCTCAGCAGGTAAAGAATCCACCTGCAAGGCAGAGAGGATGGTTTGATCCCTGGGTCAGGAAGATCCCTTGGAGGAGGAAATGGCAGCCCACTCCAGTATTCTTGCCTGGAGAATCCCATGGACAGAGGAGCCTGGTAGGCTACACTCTCCATGGGGTCACAAAGAGTTGGACACAACTGAGAGACTAAGCACGCTGGCTAGTCGCATACTTACTTTATGGAAAAGCTAACTTTTCTTTCTCCTTGGTGCTATAATTTGTTTTGATGCCAAGATACATTTTCAGTTAAGTGTTTTAAACACAAGGTTTAATTTATAGTTCTAATGGAACGCTGGCTGTGAAGGATTTAAGAAGAACACTGTCAAAAGTGAAACAGTTTCTGCATGGGTCGTAGCCAACAAAGGATTCGAGTGTCCGAAGCAAGCGGAAGCACACTTTTAAAAACAAAAACTCTTACTCAAGCGCAATTTTAATTAAAACCTGACTTTAAAAGATTTTGACTAGCTGCTTTCTAGAACAGTACCTAAAGTAGCAATCATCTTTTGTCACAGGGAATTCAAATTGCAGGTGGAGACTGTTGGTGAATAAAGTTATTTGACAGATTAAAATTTTTTCTAAAGAAATCTGTATCTATAATAATTAAATTCAGTGATGTATATTTGCTGCACTGTTATAAGAGCCCTTTTTATCCTTTAGTTCTATCAGTTCTTGCATTGTATACCTAGAGGCTATGTCTTAAATTTAAAACGGTTAGTTTATTGTTGAATTCATTCTTTTGTGTTAGGAAATCTGCTTTCTTATCTCTAGTAATACTTGTCTTTAAATCTGTCTGCTATTAGTATAACTACACCAGGTTCCTTTTGAATAGTGCTTTTGGTACAATATACATTTTTTCCCCTCAAACATTCGGTGTTGTCATGTTTAAAGAGAATTTTTGTAATCAATATATAATTTTTAAAAATTAGGTCTGACTATCTTTGTGTTTTAATTAGATAATCTATTTGCTTACATTAAATGTTAAGTACTGATATCTTTGTGTTTAAATTTATCATTTTACTGTTTGTTTTCTATGTCTCTTTATATGTTATATTTTCTTTATTTGTCTTTGATATTTATTAGCTCCATTTTTCTTGTTTTATTTCCCTTCTATTCATTTGTTAGCAATATATTCTTTTATTATTATTTTAGTTATTATCCTAGAGATTAAAGTATGCCTCCTTGGTTTATTAAAATCTATCTTAATACTTTTATTACTTCCCAGGCAGTGTGAGACTCTTACAGCATTTTAATTCAATTTACTTTCAACTTTTATGCTGTTACTATAATGAATTCTAGTTCTGCATATACATATACTAAATACATCATTAATATTTTTGAAATACCTATTTATTTAGATATATCCATATGATTATTCTTTATAGTTCTTATTTCTTTCTTCCTGTGTTTCATATTTCCATCTGAGATCGTACTCCTTTAGTTTGAATAACTCTCTTTAGAATTTCTCTATTGTGAGTCAACTGGTGACCCATTTTCTTAGATTTTTATCATCTTCAAATCTTTTTGTTTCATTTTGGAAAGATATTTTTGCAAGGTTAAAAAAAGATATTTTTTACAATGTAGAATCCTAGGGTTCTAGTTACTTTCAGCACTTTAAAAATGTCAATACAAGAAAAGAATATTATACTTATTAACATATATTCACCCAATATAGAAGCATCTAAATACATAAAACAAATACTAACAGACATAAGGAGAAATTGACTGGAATACAATAATATTAGGAGACTTTAACGTCCAACAGACATCAATGGACAGATCTTCCAAACAGAGAATCAATAAGCCAATAGAGATCCTAAATGATACAATAGAACCCTTAGACTTCATTGATACTTTGAAGACATTACAATCTAGAAAACCCAGAATAAACATTCTTTTCAAGTGTACTTGAAGCATCCTTTGTTGTTTGTTGTTGTTCAGTCTTTAGGTTGTGTCTGACTCCTTGTGATTCTATGGACTGTAGCATGCCAGACTCCTCCTGGGTTACTATTACCCTAATACATTCCACATCTAAATCATTCATTTAGATATCTCAGTTGGTGGGGGAGGGCCACAACCACCCTCTTTCAAGCTTTCATGCTCAACTATTCCCACTGGCATCTCACTTGGAACACCAGTCCATTGACCTTTTGGCTTCCTCACAATCCATCAACTCTTTGTCATTTCCCTTTTTATTCAGTACAGAGTTAAAGGCAAAATATTAAGGGAATATTCTTTCTGATATATTAAATCAGTATTTAAAAATTTAAATTATGCATAGCAGTTTTGATGGAATGAAGTTCGTGACATTGTACAGGAGACAGGGATCAAGACCATTCCCATAGAAAAGAAATGCAAAAAAGCAAAATGGCTGTCTGGGGAGGCCTTACAAATAGCTGTGAAAAGAAGAGAAGCGAAAAGCAACGGAGAAAAGGAAAGATATAAACATCTGAATGCAGAGTTCCAAAGAAGAGCAAGAAGAGATAAGAAAGCCTTCTTCAGCGATCAATGCAAAGAAATAGAGGAAAACAACAGAATGGGAAAGACATGCAAAGATGAGCTCAATAAAGGACAGAAATGGTATGGACCTAACAGAAACAGAAGATATTAAGAAGAGATGGCGAGAATACACAGAAGAACTGTACAAAAAAGATCTTCACGACCCAGATAATCACGATGGTGTGATCACTGACCTAGAGCCAGACATCCTGGAATGTGAAGTCAAGTGGGCCTTAGAAAGCATCACTACAAACAAAGCTAGTGGAGGTGATGGAATTCCAGTTGAGCTGTTCCAAATCCTGAAAGATGATGCTGTGAAAGTGCTGCACTCAATATGCCAGCAAATTTGGACAACTCAGCAGTGGCCACAGGACTGGAAAAGGTCAGTTTTCATTCCAATCCCAAAGAAAGGCAATGCCAAAGGATGATCAAACTACCGCACAATTGCACTCATCTCACACGCTAGTAAAGTAATGCTCAAAATTCTCCAAGCCAGGCTTCAGCAATATGTGAACCATGAACTTCCAGATGTTCAAGCTGGTTTTAGAAAAGGCAGAGGAACCAGAGATCAAATTGCCAACATC
>NW_011494682.1:2579835-2607462 GCF_000754665.1 Bison bison bison
GCTGGTTTTAGAAAAGGCAGAGGAACCAGAGATCAAATTGCCAACATCCGCTGGATCATGGAAAAAGCAAGAGAGTTCCAGAAAAACATCTATTTCTGCTTTATTGACTATGCCAAAGCCTTTGACTGTGTGGATCACAATAAACTGTGGAAAATTCTGAAAGAGATGGGAATACCAGACCACCTGACCTGCCTCTTGAGAAATTTGTATGCAGGTCAGGAAGCAACAGTTAGAACTGGACATGGAACAACAGACTGGTTCCAAATTGGGAAAGGAGTACGTCAAGGTTGTATATTGTCACCCTGCTTAATTAACTTCTATGCAGAGTACATAATGAGAAAACGCTGGACTGGAAGAAGCATAAGCTGGAATCAAGATTGCCAGGAGAAATATCAATAACCTCAGATATGCAGATGACACCACCCTTATGGCAGAAAGTGAAGAGGAACTAAAAAGCCTCGTGATGAAGGTGAAAGAGGAGAGTGAAAAAGTTGGCTTAAAGCTCAACATTCAGAAAATTAAGATCATGGCATCTGGTCCCATCACTTCATGGGAAATAGATGGGGAAACAGTGTCAGACTTTATTTTTTGGGGCTCCAAAATCACCGCAGATGGTGACTGCAGCCATGAAATTAAAAGATGCTTACTCCTTGGAAGGAAAGTTATGACCAACCTAGATACCATATTCAAAAGCAGAGACATTACTTTGCCAACAAAGGTCCGTCCAGTCAAGGCTATGGTTTTTCCTGTGGTCATGTATGGATGTGAGAGTTGGACTGTGAAGAAAGCTGAGCTTCGAAGAATTGATGCTTTTGAACTGTGGTGTTGGAGAAGACTCTTGAGAGTCCCTTGGACTGCAAGGAGATCCAACCAGTCCATTCTGAAGGAAATCAGCCCTGGGATTTCTTTGGAAGGAATGATGCTAAAGCTGAAACTCCAGTACTTTGGCCACCTCATGGGAAGAGTTGACTCATTGGAAAAGACCCTGATGCTGGGAGGGATTGGGGGCAGGAGGAGAAGGGGATGACAGAGGATGAGATGGCTGGATGGCATCACTGACTCGATGGACGTGAGTCTGAGTGAACTCCGGGAGTTGGTGATGGACAGGGATGCCTGGCGTGCTGCGATTCATGGGGTCGCAAAGAGTCAGACACGACTGAGTGGCTGATTTGATCTGATCTGATCTAGCAGTTTTTATGCATGTACATAGAAATACATTGAAGACTGTGGCCCAATATGCATACGTGGGCACATATGTAATAGAACAAGGACTTATGAAGTGCAGTGCATTCTGTTCTAGAGAAGGAAGTGGCAACCCACTCCAGTACTTTTGCCTGGAAAATCCCATGGATGGAGGAGCCTGGTAGTCTACAGTCCATGGGGTCGCAAAGAGTCAGACACGACTGAGTGACTTCACTTTCACTTTTCACTTCATGCATTGAAGAAGGGAATGGCAACTCACTCGAGTGTTCTTGCCTGGAGAATACCAGGGACGGGGGAGCTTGGTGGGCTGCCGTCTATGGGGCCGCACAGAGTTGGACACGACTGAAGTGACTTAGCAGCAGCAGCAGCAGCAGTACTCTGTTCCATTCCATTTCATTTTGTCTTATTACATTTTATTCTAGACTATCTTGTGTGATTATATTTCATCATAAATCCTACCTATCCAAGATGGAGAATATATTCCCTGGTATAAGATAAAAGTGAGACCTCTTCATAATCTGCTGCAGTGGTCAAAGTAATATTAAAAAAGTCATTATTATATATTCAGTTATGACTGTCTACAAAACACCTAAGAGGATTCAGAAAATAATATGAGTATTTCAGAATCTATTTACATACCTATCTAGAAACTTTCAATCTATTTAGATAAGATTATAAAGAAAACTTCAAATTATAATAAAAACATATTTAAAGTTCAAGTAATCTGGCACCCATATAAATGTTGTAAAGGAGGTGGGAGAGGAAACACTAGGTTTCTTCATCCACTGCCCTAGAATTGCAGGCTCAGTGGGCATATGGATGGCTTATCTTGCAAGTTATTGCAAAGGTTAGTTTTATCTTACTTTTTATTGCCTTATACGCTGTCATTCTTTTTATCCTCTTTTATGTCTTAACCATGTGCCATTTGATTAGTAAACCATTGCTTAGCACCCTCTCATTCTCCTTTATCAATATAGTCCCCCACTTCAAAATAGGATACTGATTTCTTTGTTAGAGTAGCAAAAAGTACAAGAATATATACCAAAACCATAGTAACTTAGAACAATGGTACTTAATTTCTTGCTTATACAATGTTTTATTGACATCATAGGTCATCAGGGTTAAAACTGGGAAGGCTTGTTTGCAGGCCGCTATTTAGAGAACAAGAATGATGGCAGCTCTGCTATCATCAACATGTGATTATAAAGGTTTCCCTGGGGATCAGCATTCCAGTAGCAGGAAGGGGAAATCCCGAAGGAACACACAGGAAGAATTTATGGCTGTGTTTAGAAGTGACCTTGTCCATTTCTGTTCTCATTGGCTGAAATTCAGACACATTGCCATGTCTAAATGCAAGGAAGCCTGGGAAATATAATCTAGCTGAGAATTCAAAAGTGGGTAAGAAGAGGGAAATGGCTTCTTCTCTGACACTTTAGGGTTCCTGTTATAGTCTGAATTGTTTTGACAATTAAACTTCTTTCCTCATTTTATGGATTGTCCTAGAGGTTTGGCATTCCTTTGAAAGGACACTTTAGAATAAATATTTTTATAAAGGACTTTTCATTTCTATTCATGCAGGATTCTGGGTATTTGTGGATTTCTTAAACCCCAAATTTTACTCATATGATTCTTCAATTGGGCTCATTCTGAAGCTTCATCCATCTTGGTATTGCTACAACCATACTGTTTGTAATTGACAGAGATGGATGACATCACAATAGAGCATTATCCATGTGGAGGGGCACCCACAGAAAGCTGGCATTATGAAGTGAACATTACACCACAGTACTGTCAACATATGAAATCAGGAGTAACTATCAGCAACCAAGGTGAGATCATTTTTCATCTTTGTGAGCAGATTCATCAAGGTCCTGTGTACTCAATTGGGATTGAAGGAATACATATATACTAGGTGTCTTCTGTATATTGTCATTGTATCTTAGCTTAAGGTGTAATTTTATTTTCATTGACAAGACACTTGAGATTTGAGTTTGCATATTTATAAGGATGAGTGGTCTCTACTTGCTCTTAGGTTGCTCCCCATGTAAGAGAGGAGGTAGGTAAAATAGACTGCTTCCAGTAGTGGTAGGAACATGTAGCCTGTTCAGACAGCATAGACTGGTGATGTCTCTCAGCAGTGTTCATTGACCTAATTGTGGGAACAGAGAAAGTAGACAGTAGGAGTTGCTCACAACATAAAAATCGAAATAAGAATGGTAAGCATTTGTGTACAGAATATAGATGTGGATTTGGATCTGCTTGAGTTGAATCCTGTCTCTGTCAGTGAGATGCTTGTTCTTGGCCAAGTTACTTTACTTCTCTGAGCCTCATCTGAATAAGAAAAATGTAAATATATTTTTTTGTAGAACTGATATGTATATAATGTATATCTGTCATTTTATCTATCTGTCTCATGATCTAGCTGCCTATCAATTATCTAGGTATGTCAGTACTTAGATACATATGTAGATATACCCAGTGAAAGTGAAAAGTGAAGTTGCTCAGTTGTGTCCAACTCTTTGTGACCCCATGGAGGGTGTAGCCTACCAGGCTCCTCTGTCCATGGGATTTTCCAGGCAAGAATACTGGAGTGGGTTGCCATTTTCTTCTCCAGGAGATCTTCCTGACCCAGGGATTGAAACCGGGTCTTCCTCATTGTAGGCAGACACTTTACCATCTGAGCCACCAGGGAAGTCCCAGATATATCCAGTAGTGGATATATATATATATATATGCACATATTCTACATCTATCTTTCTATCTCTCTACTACCTAGGTATATTGGATTACTTTTCAATATCTGTAATTTGCATTCTGATTTTCAAGCATTTTGTAGATTTACAATACTCAATGTGGTTATTGTTATTAAGTGTTGTAGTGAATTTATTGTTAGCTTGAAAATATTTACTAAATAGCATGTATAACTATATGCTGTTTTTCAATATAGGGAGCCAGGCAGAAAATGTAAACAAGTGAAATTCAAATGTTCATCATATACTTAGAAGTCAGGAGGACCTCAGGAAACCAGTGAGATTGCAGAGGATATTCAATAAAGGAAGAAAAAAAATGCAATTTAGAACACAGAAAATGGCTAGACAGGAGGGTTCTAGAATACCAGAGTTGAGATGGAGGAAATTAATGAGTTATCTATATATTGGAATGGTTTTTCTGGGGATTGGCTTAAGTAATGTTGGTGGGCCAACAAAATGGGCCATGAAAAATGATGTGGTCAGAAACTAATAAGCTAGGAATCAATTGGCATGAAACCAGGGGGACTAACATGGTGCCAAAAGCGATGGGGCAGAGCAGGAGGAAAAATGGAGCAAGCTCTAAAACTCAGAAAGATGGGTGCACTTTCTAGTAGTTGGTTTATGGCCATGACTTCCATTTTATTTATTTTACATTATTTATTTATTTGACTGTGTTGGGCTTTAGTTGGGGTATATGGAATCTTTCGTTGTGGTGCACGAACTCCCTAGTTGTGGCACGCATGTTCTGGAGTTCAAGATTCAGTAGTTGCGATGCTCAGACTTAGTTGCTCCTCTGTATGTGAAATCTGTTTCCCAACTAGGGGTCGAACCCACATCTCGAGCGCTGCAAGGCGGATTCCTAACCACTGGACCACCTGGGAAGACCCTATCTATGGCTTATGAGAGAAGGAATTTTTTAATGAAGGCAGCAGTCTGCTGTGACTGAGGGCATGAAGCAAAAGTTCCTGGAGGCATATAGTCAGTCTATAGGGAGTGAGATAAGGAGTATTTTTTTTTTTATTGAAATGAATGTGTGTATGCTATTGTGAGGAAAGCACCAGATTATTTACCATTAAAGAGAGAACCAAAATAGAGGGATATTTGCTTATAAAAGAGCAGGGACCCTTATTAGATGGTAGAAAGGGCTGATTCAATACAATATAGACCATGGTCTGTTTCCAGCTGACCCAGTCACCTATTCCTTGTTTCCCATTCTTCTTTTGTCCTTGCCAGGGTTCTATTCAAGGAAAGAAGGCATTCTTTTAAGTAGAAAGGGGATCCATAGAGATAAATGTGTGCTTGCAAAGCATTAGTAAGAGGATTGAAGAAATAGAAGTTAGGGGGCTTCCACTGTCTCTTCATCTTGGGGTTGGATGGTTAGAGTTGTGACTCAGAAAGTACAGAACTGTCTCTGCTGCTACACTGCAGTCAAAGTGCCTCACACACGAGGCAGTGGTGTGCTTCAAGCGTATCTATCCGATTTTGCTTGGTGGCAGTCAAAGCAGGAAAAAGGGCTTCTGCCCTATTTTTGCCTTTCTATTCCCATGCCACTGTGTCCTGCTGGATTGAGTTCAGTCACATGCAGAAATCAAGCTCTGTCTTGGAAATAGAAATTTTAGTTTTATCTCCTCTTCCATATAAGAAGTTACATATAAATTATCAGGATTTGAAGACAAATGGTAATAAAGCTTGGGCTTCCCTGGTAGCTCAACTGATAATTTGCCTGCAATGCAGGGGACCCCAGTTCAATTCCTGGGTTGGGAAGATCCCCTGGAGAAGGGATAGGCCACCCATTCCAGTATTCTTGGCTTCCCTGGTGGCTCAGCTGGTAAAGAATCCACCTGCAATGCAGGAGACCTGGGTTGGGAAGATTCCCTGGAGGAGGGTATGGCTATCCACTCCAGTATTCTTGCTTGGAGAATCCCCATGGATAGAGGAACCTGGCGGGCTACAATCCTTGGAGTCACAAAGAGTCGGACATGACTGAATGACTAAGGACAAGCACACAATAAAGCATATTAAATATAGTCCCCAAATCCTTTTATTTTTTGTTGTTGCTGTTATTTATGTTTCTATAGTTCATTCCTGTAATCTTTCCTTGTATACTGTTATCAACCAGGTCCATGCTCAGTAACCTTAGTTAAACTTGATGGCACATTAAGAAAAAACATGCAAAACAAGCTACCTACTTTGTTTAGGCTCTGCATAAAATCCCTTAAAAGGCAGTATAGTGAAACTTTCAGTGTGATGCATGTTTCCCCTATTTAAAAGGTTCAAAGGTCAGTTCTGGATCCTGTGATGGGGTAGACTTTTCCATCTACCCTGGCTGCTGAGACACCCCAAGTTTCTCTGTGCCTGCAGGAGGAAGGGAAGTACCAGGCAGCCCCCCTGCTCACTCACCGGCACAACATTTTCCTGATCTCATTTCAAGCACATCATTTTCTCTGCTCATTTAGATGCTTGATAACAGTATGAAGTGGGGGTGTACTTATCCAAGTCTGAGTTGTTTCTAAGTCCAGTTTGTAAACTTGTCTTTGTTACATGGCTTAGCTTACATGCAACTCTCATTCCCTGAATAGCTCCTCTTCCCTGCCTAGCTTTCCCCTTCTAACTTTCTCCTGGCAAAACTGGGATTCTGGCTAAACTCAAACCTCCCACTTGAGCTGCTCCTGCATATATATCCTGCCTGCTCAGAGTCTCTACCTAGAAGTTGTAGTAGGCATGTTTCTAAGCATCTGCCCTTCAGGATTTCCATTCCCTCATTATTTAATCAAGCTCTCATTGATTGTGTGAAATGAAATATTACTCTGAAATGAACTATTTCTGTGAAATGAAGTATCTTCTTATACCAGTAACAAGCCATGGCATAGCCATCTGAGCCCAGGTAAAACAATGCCAGCTATTCTGCAGCCATCAGCCACTTCCTCTCTAATAAGCACTGAGGACTTGGGGGGATGTGGGGAACACAAGAAGCAGTTATCTGCCACATCACCAGCTCTTATGGTTATACAAGGAATTAGGATCTGAACAATCAAAAAGCAGGATTTGGCCCCAGATAGCTGAGATGCATATGAGAGAAATGATTTCAGTAAGCCTTGTGTGTCTTCCCATACATAGAAGAGCACTAAATCTCTTCATGCAAGAGATCTGGTTTTCCTTAATTAACAATAATCTTTTAATATTCAGATTACCTGCCCCTTGCTGCAAACTTGTATATAGCCTGGCTCCTTCCCTTTCCTTCTCAGAAGCAGCTCTCTCTAGGTCACCTGAGATACTGTTTACTGGGCTTGGAGTCCTCGTGATTCCCACCGAATAAACCTAACTCTCAACTTTTAGGTTGCACATATTTTTTCAGTGGACAATTGAATAATGAGGGGAAGTAAAGGCAACTTTTCAAAGAGTTATGCTGTCAAAGTGCTTTCCAGATATTATTATGTTATATGTGTGTGTGCGTGTGTGTGTGCTCAGCTGTGTCTGACTCTCTGCAACACCATGGATTGTAGCCTACCAGGCTTCTCTGTCCATGGAATTTTCCAGACAAGGATACTGGAGTGGGTTGCCATTTCCTACTCCAGGGGGATCTCCTCAACCCAGGAATAGACCTACTCTTGTGTCTCTAGCATTGGCAGGCAGATTCTTCACCACTGTGCCACCTGGGAAACCCTTTATTATGCTATAATTCTTTCAAAAAAGAAATTATCCTCAATTTTTTTTTTTTTTTTTGGTATGCCTGCTCTAATTAATTGAGCTCTTCATAGTAGATAAATTTCTCCGGCTGGAGTCAGAGGATGTAGCAGAAGAAGAGTTAGGCAAGAGAGACGTATAGAGAGATGACTGAGCCTTGAAATAGGTTCACCCCAGAGCTTCTAAAAAGGATTACAGCCTTGATGATACCTTTATTTCAGTCTTGTGAGACTCTAAGCAGAGAAACTATGTGACCCGGCCATTGTGTACACTTCTGATATATAGAACTGGGAGATAAAGCATTTTCCCTATTCCAGGATGCTGTCTATGGTGATATGCTGTGGCAGTAATAAAAAACAGTACAGAAGTTAGAGATCTCTAAGTTAATATATCCAGTTCAGAACTTAGTATATTCCAAATCCTTAAACCCTGATTCCTCTCCAGTCTATCTTGTCACTAAAAGACATCATTATTCATATACTCACTTGGGTCGCATATATCAGAGTTATTTCTAGATTTTTTTTTTGAAATCCACATCCAACATTTTTCAAATACCTCTGGGTATTTCCAGCATTTCTATATCTGATCCTTTCTCCCCTGGGAGCCTGATCCCAGCCTAGTCTAAACAATCACCCCTCTCAACAGAAGTTTTGAAATAGACTTTACTCTTTTTTTTTCCTAAACAGAATCATATTCACAGGATCATCATAGAAATGAAAATTTGAAAATGCAAATCAGAAAATGTTATTATTTTATCTAAAATTTTAGTTACCTTCCATACATTTAGAATGGAATTCAAATCCTAGGTCCTTTATGATGTGATCTGTCTGCCTCCTTGATATTCTCTTCTTTCTTACTAAGTTTGAATCAGATTAACATTCTATGGTCTGATACACACAGAATTCATTGCTACTTCAGGTCTTTCCATCTTTGATTCCTTCTGCCTTGAGTGTCCTTTTACCAGATATTGTAATACTTTGCTCTTAACATTCTTCAAGTCTTTGCTTAGATATCATTTCATCAGAGATTCTGCCAAACAAGACAGCCAATCACCATAGTTTTTTTTTTTATCACCTCACCCTTCATCTTCCCTGGTGGCTCAGGTGGTAAAGAGTCTCCCGGCAGTGCAGGAGACCCAGGTTCAGTCCCTAGGTTGGGAAGATCCCCTGGAGAAGGAAATGGCAACCAACTCCAGTATTCTTGCCTGGAAAATCCAATGGATGGAGGAGCCTGGTAGGTTATAGTCTGTGGGGTCGCAAAAAGTTGGACACGACTGAGCTACTTCACTTCTTAGGAAAGTGCTTTTTCCTTCTTAAATTACATTTACATTTGCTTACTTTCTTTTCCTGTTATATTAGAATATAAGCTCCATGAAAGCAGTGATTTTGACTGCCTTCATTATTACTGATCTCTCATTTGCTGTAACAGTCTCTGTTTCATGGCAGATTCTCAATAAGTAGTTGTGGAATAAGGATAGCATTAAACACCAAGAAACAAATTTAGGCTTACTTCAAGTATCTTTGAGAAGTTTTGATTCATAAGTACTTGGTGGAAATGTGGGTAATTAAGTAAGTGTACAGAAAGAAAATGCAGGTTTATACTTCAACAGTGAAAAAGAGATGATTGCTCTCATGATACAATGAGGCCATGATGGTCATAATACTTTTTTTTCCCAAATGGTCATAATATTGTGATTAAAATCTTACCTAATAATAGGAAGCAAGAGGAAATCTGGAAATCTCAGCCATCTTCCTTTTATTATTGATGTCTGAAATGATCATTATTTATCAAGTCCTACTTTGGCTGGAAAATGATTTTTTATATGACATTTCAAGATTTGTGCCTTGATTGTACCTCATTTAGATATTTAGATTTGCTAGGAAGACATCTTTGCTCTGGAATTGACAGGTCATGTAAAAAGCTGCAAGAGCTATTATTTAATTTTAGTATCTTTTAACATGTTATTTTGTGTTTTGTAATTATATGATGGGTTGAGGTACCCAAGAAAGGATCCTGTTGCCTACTTTTCCAACTTCATTACCCTAAACTATGAGTCTAGGTATCTCATTGTATTTTTTCCTAATTCCCTCCTTGGTTTCATAGCACAAGGGCAGGTTTCTGGTAGCAATAATTTTCAAATGGGTGGCATAAATGTGGACAAAATGATGGCTCTCCTGAGGACACTGGAGGCTTAGTATCATTGCTGAATTCTTTATTTTCAATTTGTTGGCATACTGTTTTCATAACTTGTGCTTTCTTTTACAATTTCTAAGATTATTTAGCCCCAAAACTCAGAGCTCATGGGCTCTGTCTTCTATATCCAAAAAAGGAAAGAAGTTTTTCTAAAAATCTAGTAAAGGAATTTTGGGTATCGGGTGATGTAGTTGTGGGGTTAATGAATTTGGTGGTGGGTTCTGCTGTGTTTGTAGTGGAGTCTGCATCATTTGTTATGGGGACTGTTGTGGTTATAATGGAGTCTATTGTGTCAGCAGTGGGGACTGTTGTGTCAGCACTGGGGACTATTGTGTCGGTAGTGGGGACTGTTGTGTCGGCAGTGGGGACTGTTGTGTCGGTAATGGGGACTGTTGTGTCGGCAGTGGGGAGTATTGTGTCAGTAGTGGGGACTATTGTGTCGGTAGTGGGGACTATTGTGTCTGTAGTGGGGACTGTTGTGTCGGCAGTGGGGACTGTTGTGTCGGCAGTGGGGACTGTTGTGTCGGCAGTGGGGACTGTTGTGTCGGTAATGGGGACTGTTGTGTCGGCAGTGGGGACTGTTGTGTCGGTAGTGGGGACTGTTGTGTCGGCAGTGGGGACTGTTGTGTCGGTAGTGGGGACTGTTGTGTCGGCACTAGGGACTATTGTGCTGGCGTTGGGGACTGTTGTGTTTGTAATGGAGTTTGTTGTGTTGGTAATGGAGATAGTAGGGGAGGCTGTTGTAGTTGCTGGTTTTGGGGGTAGAGGTGGAAAGAAGGGAGGATACAATGGAGGATATGGAAGGGGCTTTTGAGGTCTAGATGGATAAGGTCTTGGTGGATTTGGATAACCTGGGAAGAAAGGAGGGCGTGGTGGAATTCTCCCTGGACGAGAAGGTAGAAGAAGGTATGGTGGGATTCTCCCAGGACCAGAAGGTAGAGAAGGGCGTTGAACAAATCCTGGGACAGAAGGAATGCGTGATGGAGGAAGACGAGCAGGTGGCAGTGGTCTAGGCACTGGTAGTCTGGGGCCTCTGTGACTCTCTCCAGACTATGGGAAAAAAAAGAAGTAAACAGTTTTAAATTAGATATTTCAGTGTCAAGCATAAAAATGTGTATTTTCTGTGTTAGGCAGAATTCTTAGGTGCCTCCCAAGATTCCTATTCCCTGCTGGCCCAAGCTGGCCTGACTTATCAGTTGAGCTCATTTATTGTAAAATAGGTTCTACAGGTCAGAGAGAGAATTCAGAGAGACTTGAATGCCTTCTGCTGACTTTGAAGCAGAGTGCCACACACCATGTGTGGAGATGGTGCCTTGAGTGTGAATGCCTTGGGTGGTAAGAGCTGGGATTGGTCTCTGGTTCTTAGCCAGAAAGCAAGTGGGGACTTCAGTCTTACTGACAAGGGACTGAATTCTGTCAACATCCATGCAAGTTGAAAGAGGACCTGGGCTCCAGAATGGACCATAGCCCTGGCTACACCTTTCAAAATTTCTAAAAGTATGAGCAAGAATCCAACCAAGCCAAGGCCAGAGTCTGACCAAAGAAATAGCAAGACAATAAATGCATTTTTAAAAACTACTAGTTTATGGCAACTTATTATGCAGCAATGAAAAACTCTTCCATGTGTCTAAAGTCTCTGTCAGAGAAAATGTGGAATTTCTTTTTTACTCTCTGAATGCCTAGTCTCTCAATGAAACCTGAGATAATACTGAGTGGAAAAGAGTTCAGTCAAATTTTGTTTGCTTATAGTAGAACGTGTGCTTGCAATCATTCCAAATGGGGAAAATGTCTCTTTATTCAGGGTTGTTCCAGGCTTTGAACACTAATAAAGTGTGAAAGATATTACTACTTTTTGGTCTACACTAATGTAGGAGAGGTAGACACACACTCCTGCTTTTGTGAGTCTACAAACCAAGTACCTACAATGCACAGCAGTTCAAAAATTGCCGAAAGGGAGGCAGAAAGCTAGTCTCTTGGAGCTTCATGCCCAGGTTTAAATTCTGCATCTGCTCCTTAGAGATTGTGTGAATGTGGAGTCCTTTTGGAGACTCTCTTTCCTCATTTGGAAAATGTCAGTCCTAAAAGTACCCACCTCCTAGGGCCATTGTGAGGTTTGTTGTGAAATGGTGCCTGTCATGTACTTGGACCATGCTTGGTTCAGGTACAGTGCTCAAGAAATGTTACCTGCTACTCTGAAAATACAACTTTTAACAGATAGTGCAGGAAATAAATGTTGATTAGGTTTTATTAGAGGAAAGATTAATGATTATCTCACTAAAAGGCCAGCCTTTGTAAAGAGGCTTAAATAATATAAAACAGGGAGAGGGTGTGCAAGTGAAGGGAAAATATGGCAATGCTCTAGGGTAAGAAAGTACAAGTCTTCCTTCACTGAGAGTTTCCATAGACACACAAGCACATTCCCTCTTGCTCTCCTCAGGCCCTCCACCTATTGGTTTGTCTGTTGTTTTCCCTTTGATAATTCCTAACTTTAGAATTGGACTTCCCAGGTGGTGCGGTGATAAAGAATCTGCCTGACAATGCAGGAGATTCAAGAGATGTGAATGTGATCCCTGGCTCGGGAAGATCCCTTGGAGAAGGAAATGGCAACCCACTCCAGTATTCTTGCCTATAAAATCCCACAGACAGAGGAGCCTGTCGGGCTACAGTCCTTGGGTTTGCAGAGTCGAGCACGACTGAGCATGCACAACTTTAGAATTAACCTTAAATTGTCAATGATTCCTTGTCCTGAGTTCTTGAACAGAGCTGGCAGATAATGAAAGCACTGTGCCACCACAGATTATGGCCCTTCAGTGCTGTCCTGCAGACCTCTCAAGTATTTGAAGTTTGCTTTTCACATTCCTTAGAGGTCTGTGATTTTCCCAAGTGGATGCCGATTTCATTAAAATTCTCTACCTCTTTCTGAACCCCCATCTTCCCCACCAAGATGATTTTCCTCCATCTTCTCCAAAATGATGCACACAATTGGAAATGAGTCACAGATTTGCCAGCCACACAACCATAAAGTCATCAATATCTAGATATTTCCTTTTGTTCACAAGTAACATCTCAGAGCTCTGTCAATTGTTCCGTTTGCTTCCGGCACTTCATATATGTGCCTTTCAATTGGCTTGTTTTTCTCAGGAAACTATCCCTTATGTTCAGTTTACCTTTTTGAAAAAGGTCCGCTTTCAACTATGCTTTCCCTTGCTGTGATAGCTCTCTGCATCACTTTGCAATACTTTCAGAAAAGGTAGTCTAGGTTTGCTAACCCTACTTCTTCATTTCTATTGACTCTTCAGTCAGGCTTCTCCCCACAACATGTCAGTGAAGTTCTTTTATTGGTGTACCAGTGAGGTGGTAAAATGCCAAAACTCTTCTCTGCATCAGTACTCTTGTTTGCCCTCTCTAGCTTGTTTGACTGGAGTTTGGAGGATACTTGACTCAACGGCTGACAAGCCAAAAACTAGTCAAGGTGTTTAAAAAGTTTCAGATTTAATTTTTATTTTTCTAGAAAACTAATTCTTAGTGTAGGGAAAATATTTAACATCATTTTCATTGTTGACACAAAGAATTAGGTAAAAGTAGCCTTGTCTCCTAAGGATATTCTGATATAGATCCAAAGGTTAGGTCTAATGAAAAATCTTCATAGTAAATGCCTGTTCTTTTCCTAATCTCTTAACCCAGCCACAGTGATTGGTTATTTTTCCACCTTGGGGTCAAGGTAGCGAACTTGGTAAAAGTGATGACAATACTATGTCAGTAGAAGAACCTGTCCTCTCATTGGAATATAATTGGAGCTGATCCTTTGGACCTAAATTTATTTGTATTTTAATAGAATTAATAGTAAACCATTTGTCTTTCTTTGAGGATTATGAGATAATGTATATTCAGTTCAGTTCAGTTGCTCAGTCGTGTCCGACTCTTTGCAACCCCATGAATCGCAGCACGTCAGGCCTCCCTGTCCATCACCAACTCCCAGAGTTCACTGAGACTCACGTCCATCGAGTCAGTGATGCTATCCAGCCATCTCATCCTCTGTCATCCCCTTCTCCTCCTGTCCCCAATCCCTCCCAAATTCTGTATAATGGAATGAACATGCAAAATATTTCATGCCCAATATTACTATTTATCTTGCCCATATGTAAAAGATATTCTACTCATTGCATTTCTAAAATTCAGTAGTTGTTAATGATCATTAGTCTCATATAATTAAGCTGAGAAAAGACTTATTTCTACTTAGACTGCTTATATTACTGGACTCAAATTTATTTTGCAAAAACATTATTTAGATAATCAAAATATGATCCTTTAAATTAAGAAAATGTTTTTTCTCATATTCTGAGGATATAAACATATTGAAAATCTTCTTTAAGATTAGGTCAGTAAGACATGATATGAACTTTTAAATATGTCTGTATGTTTAACTGGCTTATCAAAATTATATCATAAGATACTTAATAATAGAATATAATGCACTAATATGTACTTTGGCCAATGTTGGACTCCCTGAGTGACCTATTGAATGACCTGGTCTTACTCAAGTTTCTGAGAGTAGATGGAAGAAGCATTATTTGATGTTTAAGAATGATATAATTTTATGTTTCCTGTTTTGTTAAAGTCCTAATGATCTGAAAAAAAGTTTTCTTTTTCCAGTTGGTATAAAGGATCTTACAGATCTTTGGCAGAAATTACTCTGAAATTAATCTCCTCATTCCTATATTGGAATTCATCCATCCCTCCTTGGAGATTATCATTTCACTACTTAAGAAAACCCCAAACTTGTGGGTTTTTATCCTTTGCAATTTAAGATAGTTAGAAGCTTCTACAGTCTTTTCCATGAGATATGTTGGTACAAATGTTTACAGTTTCTCAAAAGTTAGCATGCATAGATTCCCCTGAGTGCTTGACAAAATGTAGATCCCTATATCCTCCTCTCTGGGCTCTCTTGTTTGTTCTGGGATGAAGTGCAGAATATATAGCATATTTTAAATAAATGAATCTGTTTACTCTGAGGCACATGATCCATGAACACTAGGTATGTGTGCTGAGTCCTGTCCGACTCTGTGATCTCATGGACTGTAGCCTGCCAGGTTCCTCTGTCCATGGGATTTTCCATGAACACTATGATGACCATAAATGTTCTTTTTTAACTATCTCATTTTATAGATTAGGAAATGAAGTCCCAATAACATTAAACAACTGTGTTAAATATCAATAATATTCAAATATTGTATTTCAGTATGTTGGATCAAAAACTTGCAATCAATTTGTTTCAGCTACTTGTGAAATTGCTAATGTATGGGACCCGCATTTGTACGTGTCTGCATAAAGTAGCCTGATATTGTAGATCTAAACTTCCCAAAATAGCAGCCATGAGCAATGTGTTGCTTTTGAAATTAAGTTAGCTTTTAAATTTCAGGCAGATTAAAACACTAGAACAGTGCTTCAACAATGATTGCTAACTACTAATATATAAAGTAGGATGATATCATTAATGCAAAAAGAAATCTGAAGTAGTAGTTGTTAGAAAAATGTACAGATGTGTGTAATGAGACTTACCAAGAAACATGTTACAAAAGCCAAAAGGCCCAAGGTCAAGCACAGTGGTTTCATCCTTATGGTTACTCCTGAAAGTGAGCACAGTGGCTGATCAGCATTACTTTTTAATAGTACTATTCAGAAAGTGTCCCAACACTTGTATATGACTCATACAGGAATACTACTGCAGCATTTTAAGAATTTTGTCTAATATTATTTTGGGCTCACAATTAATGTCAGTAGGCCGTAGTAACATTTAACTTTAGAATGATGAACTTAGTCGTAACTTTTGACTTGTGAATGGCAAAAAAGTTGTTCCGAAAGCATTTATACCATAGAAACTTTTATAACTAAGGTTTTGGATTTCAGAAGTTGCTACTTTGAAATGGACAGCTTACTTGGATTTGAGTATCTTGGTGTTTTTAAATAGTGATTATAGGGCTTTGAAGATTTCTACAGACTTGTATTTCAGATATTAATTTCTTAACTAGATCCTATGTTTTAAATTTAATTTCTTAGTACAACTGAAAAATAAGGAAAGAAACAGTATCACCCTACTAGATACAGTTTAGAGGAAAATTATTACATACTATAAATCCTTTCCTAGTTTTAATAACATTCTACTAAGGTATTTCAGTCTGTGATGAGTGGTCACAAAAAACTGCAAAAAATCCTCACGTGATATATTAAAGACCTGTGCATAGAAAAGGGAGGTGTCCAGGTATTTTACTCTCAGTTGGCTCAAAATCGACGATACATTTGAAGTACATGAGCTTGAGTTGTGGGAAAGCAACCTCATGCACCTTTGTGCAGTCTAGCTTTTGGACAGTTATCTCTGCCCATCGATTACGTGTGTTGGCTGAACAATCTGAGTCTTAAAATGATCTAGGGAAAAAAATTCCTTGAATATATATACATATGGTTATATTTTTAAGCATCATTTCTCCTATGACACATTCTTAAAATCTCAGGAAAGGAAAGCCAAGCAAATAATAAAAACATATCATGCAATCATTCTCTCAGAGTACATCTGACAGTATTTTGGTTATTATGAAGGTCAAAAGTCATTAAGGTACATCAGAGGGGAAGGTTGATTGATTGTGTAATTGGATGGATTAATTGTCCCAGGGGCCTAAAATAAATGCTTTGTTTTTGACATATGGAATTTCTCAACATTTAATATACTTTATGGTAACTAAATATTATGTAAGCCACATATTATTCTTTTGTTGAAAATGAACATGCTAAAAAATATCCCATAAAATGATGTCTTTGAAAGTCTGAGAAAAATTTAAATTTCAAAGTAAAAATCCTTTAGTTTATATTTTTATGTACTTACTGCTGTATGAGAGCCTTCTCAGGGCTGATTATCCTGCTGGTCAAATTAGTCCTGCCAGGGACTTTTTGAAAGATGGCAAATGAAGTAAAGAAAGAATAAGAAATCTCAGCTGTTATATAGATGCAAGGGATACATGTGATAACAAGGAAAAGCCTAGTTGAGATTTGGTTGATGTTCTTTAAACAAAGGTAGGAAATTGTCATTGCCAATTTGGCAATCTTTTCCGGCAAGTATTTTTTTTTTTTTTTCCATTTCTGAGGAGGAGCTTTGATCCATTCAATATTTGGTGTTTCCTGAGGAAATATATATTATATAATGAATCACAATGCCCTTTTGTTTCAACAAAATAGTCTGGAGCTTCAAGTGAACTGCTGCTGCTGCTGAGTCACTCCAGTCGTGTCCAACTCTGTGCGACCCCATAGACGGCAGCCCACCAGGCTCCCCTGTCCCTGGGATTCTCCAGGCAAGAACACTGGAGTGGGTTGCCATTTCCTTCTCCAATGCATGAAAGTGAAAAGTGAAAGTGAAGTCCCTCAGTCATGTCCGACTCTTAGCGACCCCATGGACTGCAGCCCAGCAGGCTCCTCCATCGATGGGATTTTCCAGACAAGAGTGCTGGAGTGGGGTGCCATTGCCTTCTCCGAGCTACTGCTTCTTTATTTTAAAGAGAAGCAGAAAGTGTTGTATTTCAAGTAATTTTAATGAGTCATTTTTGATTATGTATACTATCATGACCACTTTCCTGGTAGCTCGGGTGGTAAAGAATCTGTTTGCAATGCATCAAATCTGTCTGGTTTGATTCCTGGGTTTGGAAGATCCACTGGAGAAGGGATAGGCTACCCACTCCAATATTCTTGGTTTCCCTTGTGGCTCAGATAGTAAAGAATCCACCTGAAATGTGGGAAACCTGGGTTCCATCCCTGGAGGATCTCCCTGGCAAAGGAAATGGCTACCCACTCCAGTATTTCAGACTATAGGGGCTTCCTAGGTGGCACTAGTGGTAAAGGAGCTGCCTACCCAGGCAGGAGACATAGGGACGTGGGTTAGATCCTTGGGTCTGGAAGATCCCATGGAGGAGGGCATGGCCATCCACTCCAGTACTCTTGCCTGGAGAATCCCATGGACAGAGCAGCCTGGCAGGCTATAGTCCATAGGGTTACAAAGAGTTGGACCCGACTGAAAGGACTTAGCACGCACATGCACACACTATCATTATGTTTACTATGTTATCTAAAAGTTAAATACATTTTATGTGGGAAGTTAAAAAATAAAATTATTTTAAAATTAAACTCTAACTTGATCTAGAGAGAGTTTGGGGGAATGATCTAGAATTAAAATTAGAAGTCATTATTAAATAGATGTTGCTAAATAGCAAACACATTACCATGGCCAGTTAGATTCCGAGCATCTCCAATATGTCTGTTGACTGTTGGAACTTGACTTTGGGACTATCTTATGTGTTTATGTTTCTGTTGTTTTTCAGTTGAAATTATGAAACTATAACTATTTTATCCTTGGGCATTTCTACATGTCTGAATCTATATATTTTTTCTTTCATTTATGTAACATTGGTTAGTTGAATCAGTTTTTTGAAAGATGAAAAAAATGAATGCTTGGAATAGGATTTTGATCTAAGTTTTGGAAATAGCAAGAGAGAGAAATCTAGTGGTTGAAGAGGCCAGATTTGTGCAGTTGCTGAATTTGAACTATATTTTAATTCTCTGTGCCTGTAATTACTTCATGATATTTACGTTATTTAAAAGACTTAAATGGACATTTTAAAGGAAGCTTCTTTTGATCCTTAAAGGACTAAAATAGTTTTCTGAAAGAATGTTCTAAAAGGTCATGTGGTGCTCAGTTATTAAGTTGGGAAATCATAAGACAGGGTAGGGTGGATTGAGTTCTCGTATCACCTCTATTTTACATGTAGGCCCTACTGAACCAAAGTCTGCTCACTTCAAGGCCTGAATACTGAGTTAACAAGGATTTCATGTTGGTTCCTCAATCTACATAACCTTCATCATCTTCATGAAATCACATGTCATAGTGTGCTGCAGAGACTAATCAAGTGAATTTACAGTTAGATACTTTTACCTCAATTTCCAATATCAGCCTTTATTCCTTGGCTTATGCCAGACTAGCTGTTTAACCTCATTTGCCTCAATTTTTGCAGTTGAAGAATGTTGGTATTTATCATTTTCATGTCATGGAGTTTAGTTATTCTTTTGTTCATTCATTCACTCATTCACCAGTTGTTGAATCCCTACTGGGTTTTTGGCACGATGCGAATTGTTAAAGTCACAGAATATTGAAATATTTGTTCTTAAAAATATTTTGGAATTTGTAGGTGGTGTGGGGACAAAGAAACCCCATTTTGAGAGTTGATCTTAGTTTTAAATCACCGTACTTCATTTCATTTGCTTTGTCTTAATTGCCTTAAAAATTCTAATGACATAATGGAGTACATTGTTTTGCTAATTTTAGCCTCTAGTCAGCATTGAACAATAACATGCCCAAACAATGAAGACAGTTCTACTTCTAGGTTTACATGGACAGTTCAATAAACCTCTTTTTTCTCTGACAGTAATCTAGCTTGTCAGAAGATGAGTATCCTTTCTTTCTTGTTTAGATGCCAATATATTTATTAGCCAAGTGTTTCAAATCCAGGGGTGATCTATGTTGGAATGGATCACTGACTCTGAAGGACTTAGAATGAACACTGGCAAAACTGAAAGACAATTTCTGAGGGGGTTGTGACTAACAAAGTATTGGAACAAGACAAGTCAACAGAAGCACATGTCTGTTAAGAAATAGAGACTGTCACTCATGTTAAACTTTAATCAATCATGGCTTGAAAAGTTCCTGAATGAATGGTCTCTAGAACAGTACCTAAGTGAGCTAATGTCTCTGGTCACAGGAAAGTCAAGGTGACTGTAGTGTCATACTATTGTTAGTGCTGAGACTTATTTGGACAGATGGAAACTATCTCCCCGATATAAATAGATTTAGCAGAATTATATTTGAAGTCTGCTGCCCTGCTGCAGAGCAGTAAGCTTTGTTTCTTTGGAGTTATGTAAACAGTATCAATCAATATGAATCAAAGATATCAGTTTCCCACTTGAGATCTCTCTTGGGCATTATTTCTAGCTTCATCTTAATATCCAATATATATATATTTTCTTTGTCACAGTTTCACTTTATTAAGAAATCTGTGTACAAGTTTTCTCTGTGAACTAGATCTAATACTTACAAAAATTTAAACAATAAATGTGAGATTTGTTAGTGTATAAATAATGTTTTATTTTAAAATTTAATATGCAAAATAACTCTAGGACATTGTCATGAAGAAATTAACATTTCTTTTTAAATGATGAAGCAACTGAGTGGTAGTTAGTACTAAGATCTTACCAGGCATGTTCAACAATGTTTTTTTCCTAAAAAATTATTTATAGGCTGTTGATAAGGATGTTGCCTAAAAAATAATAAGAACTAAAAAATTAAGTATATTAAAAAGTAATGACAGTTATATGTGTCATTGCCTGAAAACTAGTACAAATTCTTAAACAACTTTCAAATTAGAGGGAAGATGGTGTATTGTGTTCTGAAATTCAAAAGACCTTAGTTCCAGTATTGACTTTGCCATTTATGCATAATATTGTCTTGTGATAAAGTTCTTTAACCTCTCAAAGCTTTCTTTGTAAAAAGATAAAGTAAAATTGAATAACTCTCTATTATCCTAATTATAGGCAGACCTAGGTTTTCAGGAACCTAAAGTTTATACAAGTTTGGGAACTGATTCTAAGACAAAGAATGAAAAATTATATTTCCTAAATACCTGCTGCCACCTCAAGACCGTCTTACAGGAGACTGTGAGGACACAACATTCTGAAGCACAGAGAGAACATCATTAAATCATCTCAGAGATGCTGGTTCCCACCTTCCAGCATCCTGCTGTATTGGACCAGGTCTTGGACTAAAAGGACTCTGTCTCTAAAACTCAGAGAAACCAACACCAGCCAAGTTCTGCTTTTCCATAGATTGGCATTTCATACTGCAGAATCCTTCCTGCAAGATTCTAAGTTTTAATAATTTCAAACTTACCCTTTCTTCCCTTGACCCAACGAATACTGGCTTTTTTTTTTCAGTCACTGTCTGCTTGGTACCTTGGTCTTCTCATTTTGGCTCTTCAGTTACACATTAGGAATTCATAATGTCCAGTTAATGATACTTACATTAAATTCCATGAAAAATAACTGGTGTCTCCTGACAGGACTGAGTGATATGACTGCTGAGTGACTAAATGGCTGTGACACCTACTCTTCTCTACTGGCAGCAGTGGTCTTGGGCTGAGAATGATGTTCAAACCTATAGGACAAAATATTCTTCAGCAAGTCTCAAGTTGACTTAAAAACTATACAAAACAAGTAGCAGCATAGCATATGGTAATATCCTGGTGGGAATTTGGTGAAATTTTGGTATAGCTTCCTATGTCCCAGTCATTCTGAACCTGGGAAATGTGTGATCATGAGAAAGAAGTCTGAATGTGAATGGAAAAACTTTTAGACAAGTCCTAAGACTATACTGATTTCAGAGGAATTTGTGAGTTAATGTGCTGTGGTTGGGTGTTCTGGTGGTTCAGAAATATTTTTGTGGGAATACTATAGCCAGCCTAAACTGTGGCAACATGTCACTTGTAAATATGATCTCTCTTATGCCTTCATAGCCAGAAGTCTGAGAATCAAGGCTAAAATTCTTATTTGGAAAATATTAATCCTTTAGCTGGGAAAGACCCTGCTGCTGGGAAAGATTGAAGGCAGGAGGAGAAGGGGACAACAGAGGATAAGATGGTTGGATGGCATCACTGACTCAATGGACATGAGTTTGAGTAAACTCCAGGAGTTGGTGAGCCTGGCGTGCTGCAGTCCATGGGATCACAAAGAGGTGGACACAACTGAGCAACTGAACTGAAATGAATCCTTTAGCTTCTTATGTTATACATGCTCATTTAAAGCTAATTCCATTCAGTTCCACAGACTGACTTTTTGCTTTTTGTAGTCATTTATTTTGTCAATGACACTGTCACATGGCTGAAGTTATCCTTGGTGACTTAAATATTCAATTGAGAGTCCTATCCAGGTAGTGTGTTACTGAAAATGCAAGTCTGTGTGCCCAGTGCAGAATGAGACCAAACAACACTAAAACACTGGAGTTTGGAACAGAGAAAAGTTTATTACAAGGCCATGCAAGGAGATGGGTGACTCATTTCTTAAAAACCCCAAACTTCTCAAAAGCTTTCAGCAAAGCCTTTTTATAATAAATGTGAGGGAGGCGCATGGCTAGTTGTTGCAAATTTGTTGGTGTCAGATCTTTTGTTCTTGAAGTCAGATTATGGTCAGGCAATAATGTTCTTATAAATCTCTACTAAATAAATGTTATTTTCTACTCTGACAAGAAAGGGCAAGGTCCTAAGGCACAACTTTCACCCTCCAAGGTCCCAGTCCTGGCTAAGAAGATGCAGATCTTAGTTGGCAGCTCCCTCAGGGCCAGGTTCCCAGACCCTGCCCAGCTGTCATCACTGAGAGAGCCAGGTGGCCAACCCAACTGACCCTCAGGCTCCTAAGGCCACCCAAATAGGATGGAGGGAAAACCAAGTCCCACTGACTGCAGCCAGGCAACCTGCCACTGCTATTAGGTTGCAGAGATGGGGATGGGACTGAGGTTCAGTGCTGCCTCAAGGCCTGCTGCCAAGCTGAGTGTATGGCCCTGATGAGGGCTCTAGAGTCTTGGAATCCATAGCCCAGTCTGTTCTCTAAGCCCTTGAGCTCACCCACTGGCCCAAGGCTGGGTGAGCTGGAGAATCTCTGGGAGAAGGCCTGAATGCCTCTTACCTCACTCTCCACCTGATGACCACTATACTGCTCACCACTGGGTGAATCATTTCTCTAATAGTCCCTCATTGACAGTTATTGCTTGTGGGTGGAGCCAACTGAAATGCCAACCAATGGCTGAGCAATACCTATTTCCTGGCAACAGGAATGGGAGTAATAATGCACAGCAGTTGCAGCTTGGTAGGGGCTGTGCTCACTGCATTCTGTTACAGTGTCTTCTTATCTCTCTCTATCTTATCTCTCATTTCCAATTACCTTTCTCTTGTCCACTTCAAGTGTCAAATTTAAGGTTGCTGTTAACCTGATGTATTCTGTTTCTAAGTGATTCATTCAGATATCTCACTTGGCAGGGAAGAATCACAAACACCTTCTTTTAAGCTTTTCTACCCAAGTATTCCCACTTGTATCTTAGTTGGAATACAAGTCCAGTGAGCTTTTGTCTTTCTTGAAATCTATCAACTCAATCTCTTCTCTTGGAAGTCAGTGTAGAGTTAATGGCAGAACATAAAAGTAATATTCTTTCAGATATGCTGTCATTGCTTTGAAAATTTAAGATTGGTGCATAGCAGTAAGAAATACACTATTGGCCCAGTACAATATGGCCCAGTATGTACCTACATACACATATGTAACAAAATAAATAGTTACAAAGTACAACGTACTCAGTGTCCTATCCAGTCCATCCCACTCCATTTTATCCTAGACTATCTCATACTATAATATATATTCTATCAAAATCCTTCTCTTTGGGATAGAGAATATATTCCCTGATGTAAAATAAAAGGTGAGAACCCTTCAGAATCTGCTGTAGTGTGAAGAATACAATGCAATCAATTGTTGATATACATAGTTCTGATTGTTTACCAAATATGAAGGAGGATTCAGAAAATAACATATACGTACATTTTAGAATTTATTTACTTACTTTCCTCCCTCCCTACATTTGTACCTGTCTAGGAACTTGAAATTTAGCAAAGTTTATAAAAACCCACAAAATACAAGAAAAATATACTTACAAAATAAATGATCTGACACTCATTTAACTGATGCAAAGGAGATGGGAAAGGAAGCACTAGCTTTTTTCATCCACTGCCCTAGAGTTATAGGCTCAGTGGGCACATGGAAGGTTTGTCTTCCAAGTTATTGCAAATGTCAGTTTTACCTAATTTTTCACTGCCTAGTATGCTCTCATTCTTTTTATCCTCACCTTGCCAATGTTTAGTAAATCATTGCTTACCTCCCTCTCACTCTCCTTTGTCAGTGTATTACCCAACTTCAAAATAGAATACAAATTTATTGTTAGAATAGGCAAGGCTGAAGGAATATACCAAAACCATAGTAGCTCAGAACAACAGAACTTAATTTTTGCTTATACAATGTTTTATTGACATCATAGGTCATCAGGGTTAAAACTGGTAAGGCTTGTTTGTAGGAAGCCATTTAGAGAACAAAGATGATGTCAGCTCTGTTATCCTCAATTTGTGATTAATATAAAGATTTGCCTGGGGATCAGCATTCTAGCACCAGGAAGGGAAATCCTGAAGGAACACACAGGAAGAATTTATGGCTGTGTTTAGACGTGACGTTGTCCATTTCTGTTTTCATTCATTGGCTGAAATTCAGGTACATGGCCAAATCTAAATGCAGGGAAGGCTGGGAAATGTAATCTAGCTGAGAATTCAAAAGAGGCAAAGAAGAGGGAAATGGCTTCTTCTCTGGCACTTTAGAGTTCCTGCTATCATCTGAATTCTTTTCACAAATTAAAATTTTCTCTCCCTTTATGGATTATCCTAGAGGTCAGACATTCCTTTGAAATGACACTTTGAATATTTTTATAAAGGACTCTTTTATCTATATTCATGCAGGATTTTCTGGATATTTGTGAATTTCTTAAACCAAAAATTTTAATTATATGATTCTTCAATGGCACCTTCAGTTCATTCTGAAGCTTCATCCATCTTGATATTTCTATAACCATATTGTTTGTGATTGACAGTGATGGATGGCATCACAGTAGAGCATAACACATGTGGAGGGGCACCCTCAGAAGGCTGCCATTTATGAAGTGAACATTACACCACAGTATGACATCTGGTCCCATCACTTCATGGCAAATAGATGGGGAAACAATGGAAACAGTGAGAGACTTTATTTTTTTGGGCTCCAAAATCACTGCAGATGGTGACTGCAGCCATGAAATTAAAAGACACTTGCTCCTTGGAAGAAAATCTTTGACCAACCTAGACAGAATATTAAAAAGCAGAGATATTATTTTGCCAACAAAGGTCTGTCTAGTCAAAGCTATGGTTTTTCCAGTGGTCATGTATGGATGTGAGAGTTGGACCATAAAGAAGGCTGAGCGCCAAAGAATTGATGCCTTCGAACTGTGGTGCTGGAGAAGACTCCTGAGCGTCTCTTGAATTGCAAGGAAATCCAGTCAGTCCATTCTAAAGGAAATAAATCATGAATATTCATTGGAAGGACTGATGTTGAAGCTGAAATGTCATTATTTTGGTCACCTGATGTGAAGAACTGACTCATTGGAAAAGACCCTGATGCTGGGAAAGAGTGAGGACAGGAGAAGAGGATGACAGAGGATGGAATGGTTGGATGGCATCACCGACTTGATGGACATGAGTTTGAACAAACTCTGGGAGCTGGTGCTGGACAGGGAGGCCTGGCATGCTACAGTCCATGAGGTCACAAAGAGTCGGATATGACTGATAGACTGAACTGAATCATTCAATATTTGATATTTCCTGAGGAAATATATATTATATCTTGAATTCAGTGTCCTTTCACTTTGGTAAATTAATCTGAAGCTTGGAGTGCACCATTGTCTATTTTAAAGAAAAAAATTATTTAATTTTAAATAATTAAAATGATTTCAAATAATTTTAATGAGTCATCTTTTGCTATGTGTTACTATCATCATATTTCCTATTTTATCTAAAATTTAAATAAATTATGTGGGAAACTAAAAAGTCAAATCATTTAAAATTCAAACTCTGACCTAATCTAGACAGAATTTGGGGGAATGATCTAGAATTAAAATTGGAAGTCATTATTGAATGCGTGTACATGCGTGTTGCTTCAGTTGTGTCTGACTCTTTGAGGCACAATGGACTGTAGCCTGCCAGGTTCCTCTGTCCATGGGATTCTCCAGGTAAGAATACTGGAGTGGGTAGCCATTTCTGATTCCAGAGGACCTTCCCCACCCAGGGATCTGCATCTCTTGTGTCTCCTGCATTGGCAGGTTGGCTTTTTACCACTAGCACCACCTGAGAAGCCTCATTATTAAATAAATGTCATTAAATACCAAATGCATTACCATGGCCAGTTAGGCTCAGAGCATCTCAAATATACTGATAGACTGCTGGAACACTAAGTTATATCTTATGTGTTTTAAGTTTATATTTTTTTTTAGTTGTGATAGTGGAATTGTATTACTGCTGTATGCTTGGGCCTTTCTCTATGACTGATCCTATACATTCTTTTTTCTCTCATTTATGTAACAATGGTTTAGTTGAGTGAGGTTAAGAAAAATGAGTGCTTGGATTAGCATTTAGATCTTAGTTTTGAAAATAGCCAAAGAGAAAAGTCTAATGGTGAAAGAAGAATAGATTTGTGCAGTGGCTCAATCTGAACACATTTTAATTCTCTATGTTTGTAATTGCTTCAAGATATTAAAATTATTTAAGAGATTCTTAAATGAACATTTAAAAGGAAACTTTTTTTTTATCAATGAAGAACTAAAACAGTATTCTGAGAGGATGTTCTAAAAGGTTAAATCACAAGGCAGGATGGAGTGAAATACTTTCCTTTATCACCTCCGTTTTAGACATAGGCACTGCTGAACCTAAGTCTGCTCACTTTGAGGCCTGAATACTGACTTAACCAGGATTCCGTGTTGCTTCCCCAATCTATTAATACATAACCTTCATCAGCTTACTGACACAAAGTGTCATAGTGTGCTGCAGAGATTAATCAAGTGAATTTATAGCCAGGTCACTTTATTGCAAAGCCCAATATCCATATTTATTTGCTGGCTGATGTCATACAAGTCATTTCACCTCATTTGCCTCAATTTCTTCATTTAAAAGAATGTGGAGGGGAGGAGCCAAGATGGCGGAGGAGTAGGATGGGGAGAACACTTTCTCCCCCATAAATTCATCAAAAGAACATTTAAATGCCAGTAAATTCCACAAAACAACTTCTGAATGCCGGCAGAGGACATCAGGCACCCAGAAAAGCAACCCAAGTCTTCGAAAGGAGGTAGGAAAAAATATAAAAGACAAAAAAAGAGACAAAAGAGGGAGGGACGGAGTTCCGTCCCGGGAAGGGAATCTTAAAAAGAGAGAAGTTTCCAAACACCAGGAAACCTTCTCACTGCCGAATCTGTGCCAAGCTTTGGAAGCACAGAGGGCAACATAACAGGGAGGAAAAATAAATAAACAATTAAAACCCACAGATTGCGAGCCCTACGGTAACTCCCCCAGCAGAGAAGCAGCACAGACGCCTGCACACGCCACTAGCAAGTGGGGGCTGCATCGCTTAGAGTAAGGATCTGGCCTGAATAACCTGAGCGCTATCTGAGCGAAATAATTTGGGCTAGCAAACCAGACTGTGGGATATCTAGCACGCGAAAAGCCAGCCCTAACCTAAGACACCGCCAGGCCCGCGCACAGAACAAAGGACTGAACAGAGATAGCCGGCTGCAGACCTTCCCCCTCCGGTGACAGGCAGCCAGAGCCAGAAGGGGGCAATTGCAGTCCCAGAGAGACATTATCTATAAAACTGTAAGCAGGCTTCTTTGCTAACTAAAACTTCTTGGGGGTCTGGACGGTCAACATCTGCCTGAGAAGGTGCTCCGGTTGTACACCTAGATAACCGAGCAGTGGGGAGGTGATAAGTCGCAGCAATCACGCTCGCCAAACACCTCATCACCTGAGCTGCTTGGACCTGGGAAGGGCACAAAATGCAGGCCCAACCGAGTCTGCGCCTCTGAGGACTACCCGAGTGCCCAAACCTG
>NW_011494682.1:2607845-2608942 GCF_000754665.1 Bison bison bison
TTAATTTTTTAAAAAAATTTAAAGTCCTCTATTATTCCTTTAATTTTCACTTTTATAACCTATTACTTTGCAAAAAAAAAGACCCTATTTTTTTTTTACAGCAAACTTCATATATTATATATTTTTATAATTTTTTGACCTTTTTTTTTTTTTTTTCTTCTTCTTTTTCTTTAACATTTGTATTTTTGAAATTCCAAACTCTACTCTAGATTTTTAATTTTAGCTTTTTGGTATTTGTTATCAATTTTGTACCTATAGTTTTTTTTTTTTATAATTTCTGTGACTTTTTTTTTTCTATGTTTCTTTCTCTTCTTCTTTTATATAACATTGTATATCTGAAATTCCAAACCCTACTCTAGATTTTTAATTTGTGCTTTTTAGTATTTGATATCAATTTTGTACCTGTATTTTCTTTATAATTTTTCTGACTTTGTTTGTTTTTGTTTGTTTTCTTTTTTTTCCCTCTCTTTCTTCTTCTTCTTCTTTTTTTTAACATTGTATTTTTGAAATTCAAAACTCTACTCTAGATTTTTAAATTTTGCTTTTTGGTATTAGTTATCAATTTTGTACCTATATTTTCTTTATAGTTTTTGCGACCTTGTTTGTTTTTGTTTGTTCATTTTTTCTCTCTTTCTTTTCCTTCTTTTCTTTAACATCGTATTTTTGAAATTCCAAACTCTACTCTAGATTTTTAATTTTTGCTTTTATGTATTTGTTACCAATTTTGTACCTTTAAGAACCCAATCTTCAGTACCCATTTTTCACTAGGGAGCGAGATTACTGGCTTGACTGCTCTCTCTCCCTTTGGACTCTCCTTTTTCTCCATCAGGTCGACTGTGTCTCCTCCCTAACTCCTCTCTACACTACCCAACTCTGTGAATTTCTTTGTGTTCCAGACGGTGGAGAACACTTAGGGAACTGATTACTGGCTGGATCTGTCTCCTTCCTTTTCATTCCCCCTTTTTATCCTCCTGGCCACCTCTGTCTCCTTCCTCCTTCTTCTCTTCTCTGTATAACTCCATGAACATCTCTGAGCAGTCCAGTTGTGGAGTGCACATAAGGAAGTGATTACTGGCTAGCCCACTCTCTCCTCTATT
>NW_011494682.1:2609258-2611395 GCF_000754665.1 Bison bison bison
AGATGTTTTATCAATGGTGCTGTATAGAAGGAGAAGTTTTGAAACTACTGTAAAAATAAGACCAATAACTGGAAGCAGGAGGCTTAAATCCAAACCCTGACTCCAGGGAACTCCTGACTCCAAGGAACATTAATTGACAGGAGCTCATCAAACGCCTCCATACCTACACTGAAACCAAGCACCACACAAGGGCCAACAAGTTCCAGGGCAAGACATACCAAGCAAATTCTCCAGCAACAAAGGAGCCCTGAGCTCCAAGATACAGGCTGCCCAAAGTCACCCCCAAACCATAGACATCTCATAACTCATTACTGGACACTTCATTGCATTCCAGAGAGAAGAAATACAGCTCCACCCACCAGAACACCGACACAAACTTCCCTAACCAGGAAACTTTGACAAGCCACCTGTACAAACCCACACACAGCAAGGAAACGCCACAATAAAGAGAACTCCACAAACTGCCAGAATACAGAAAGGACACCCCAAAATCAGCAATTTAAACAAGATGAAGAGACAGAGGAATACCTAGCAGATAAAGGAACAGGATAAATGCCCCCCAAACCAAACAAAAGAAGAAGAGATAGGGAATCTACCTGATAAAGAATTCCAAATAATGATAGTGAAATTGATCCAAAATCTTGAAATCAAAATGGAATCACAGATAAATAGCCTAGAGACAAGGATTCAGAAGATGCAAGAAAGGTTTAACAAGGACCTAGAAGAAATAAAAAAGAGTCAATATATAATGAATAATGCAATAAATGAAATTAAAAACACTCTGGAGGCAACAAATAGTAGAATAACAGAGGCAGAAGATAGGATTAGTGAATTAGAAGATAGAATGATAGAAATAAATGAATCAGAGAGGATAAAAGAAAAACGAATTAAAAGAAATGAGGACAATCTTAGAGACCTCCAGGACAATATTAAACGCTACAACATTCGAATCATAGGGGTCCCAGAAGAAGAAGACAAAAAGAAAGACCATGAGAAAATACTTGAGGAGATAATAGTTGAAAACTTCCCTAAAATGGGGAAGGAAATAATCACCCAAGTTCAAGAAACCCAGAGAGTCCCAAACAGGATAAACCCAAGGCGAAACACCCCAAGACACATATTAATCAAATTAACAAAGATCAAACACAAAGAACAAATATTAAAAGCAGCAAGGGAAAAACAACAAATAACACACAAGGGGATTCCCATAAGGATAACAGCTGATCTTTCAATAGAAACTCTTCAAGCCAGGAGGGAATGGCAAGACATACTTAAAATGATGAAAGAAAATAACCTACAGCCCAGATGATTGTACCCAGCAAGGATCTCATTCAAATATGAAGGAGAAATCAAAAGCTTTTCAGACAAGCAAAAGCTGAGAGAATTCTGCACCACCAAACCAGCTCTCCAACAAATACTAAAGGATATTCTCTAGACAGGAAACACAAAAACGGTGTATAAATTCAAACCCTAAACAATAAAGTAAATGGCAACGGGATCATACTTATCAGTAATTACCTTAAACGTAAATGGGTTGAATGCCCCAACCAAAAGACAAAGACTGGCTGAATGGATACAAAAACAAGACCCCTACATATGTTGTCTTGAACATAGACCCACCTCAAAACAGGGGACACAAACAGACTGAAAGAGAAGGGCTGGAAAAAGATTTTCCATGCAAATAAGGACCAAAAGAAAGCAGGAGTAGCAATACTCATATCAGATAAAATAAACTTGAAAACAAAAGCTGTGAAAAGAGACAAAGATGGTCACTACATAATGATCAAAGGATTAATCCAAGAAGAAGATATAACAATTATAAATATATATGCACCCAACACGGGAGCACCACGATATGTAAGACAAATGTTAACAAGTATGAAAGGAGAAATTAACAATAACACAATAATAGTGGGAGACTTTAATACCCCACTCACACCTATGGAAAGATCAACTAAACAGAAAATTAACAAGGAAACACAAACTTTAAATGATACAATAGACCAGTTAGACCTAATTTATATCTATAGGACATTTCATCCCAAAACAATTAATTTCACCTTTTTCTCAAGCACACATGGAACCTTCTCCAGGATAGACCACATCCTGGGCCATAAATGTAGCCTTGGTAAATTCA
>NW_011494682.1:2611495-2613583 GCF_000754665.1 Bison bison bison
GAAATCTTAAAAATTAGAGCAGAAATAAATGCAAAAGAAACAAAAGAGACCATAGCAAAAATCAACAAAGCCAAAAGCTGGTTCTTTGAAAGGATAAATAAAATTGACAAACCATTAGCCAGACTCATCAAGAAACAAAGGGAGAAAAATCAAATCAATAAAATTAGAAATGAAAATGGAGAGATCACAACAGACAACACAGAAATACAAAGGATCATAAGAGACTACTATCAACAATTATATGCCAATAAAATGGACAACGTGGAAGAAATGGACAAATTCTTAGAAAAGTACAACTTTCCAAAACTGGACCAGGAAGAAATAGAAAATCTTAACAGACCCATCACTAGCACGGAAATTGAAACTGTAATAAAAAATCTTCCAGCAAGCAAAAGCCCAGGTCCAGACGGCTTCACAGCTGAATTCTACCAAAAATTTAGAGAAGAGCTAACACCTATCCTGCTCAAACTCTTCCAGAAAATTGCAGAGGAAGGTAAACTTCCAAACTCATTCTATGAGGCCACCATCACCCTAATACCAAAACCTGACAAAGATCCCACAAAAAAAGAAAACTACAGGCCAATATCACTGATGAACATACATGCAAAAATCCTTAACAAAATTCTAGCAATAAGAATCCAACAACACATTAAAAAGATCATACCCCATGACTAAGTGGGCTTTATCCCAGGGATGCAAGGATTCTTCAATATCTGCAAACCAATCAATGCAATACACCACATTAACAAATTGAAAAATAAAAACCATATGATTATCTCAATAGATGCAGAGAAAGCCTTTGACAAAATTCAACACCCATTTATGATAAAAACTCTCCAGAAAGCAGGAATAGAAGGAACATACCTCAACATAATAAAAGCTATATATGACAAACCCACAGCAAACATTATCCTCAATGGTGAAAAATTGAAAGCATTTCCTCTAAAGTCAGGAACAAGACAAGGGTGCCCACTTTCCCCATTACTATTCAACATAGTCTTGGAAGTTTTGGCCACAGCAATCAGAGCAGAAAAAGAAATAAAAGGAATCCAGATTGGAAAAGAAGAAGTAAAACTCTATTTGCAGATGACATGATCCTCTACATAGAAAACCCTAAAGACTCCACCAGAAAATTAACTAGAACTAATCAATGATTATAGTAAAGTTGCAGGATATAAAATCAACACACAGAAATCCCTTGCATTCCTATACACTAATAATGAGAAAACAGAAAGAGAAATTAAGGAAACAATTCCATTCACCATTGCAACGGAAAGAATAAAATACTTAGGAATATATCTACCTGAAGAAACTAAAGACCTATATGTAGAGAACTATAAAATACTGGTGAAAGAAATCAAAGAGGACACTAATAGATGGAGAAATATACCATGTTCATGGATTGGAAGAATCAACATAGTGAAAATGAATATACTACACAAAGCAATCTATAGATTCAATGCAATCCCTATCAAGCTACCAACGGTATTCTTCACAGAGCTAGAACAAATAATTTCACAATTTGTATGGAAATACAAAAAACCTCGAATACCCAAAGGTATCTTGAGAAAGAAGAATGGAACTGGAGGAATCAACCTACCTGACTTCAGGCTCTACTACAAAGCCACAGTTATCAAGACAGTATGGTACTGGCACAAAGACAGAAATATAGATCAATGGAACAAAATAGAAAGCCCAGAGATAAATCCACGCACATATGGACACCTTATCTTTGACAAAGGAGGCAAGAATATACAATGGAGAAAAGACAATCTCTTTAACAAGTGGTGCTGGGAAAACTGGTCAACCACTTGTAAGAGAATGAAGCTAGAACACTTTCTAACACCATACACAAAAATAAACTCAAAATGGATTAAAGATCTAAACGTAAGACCAGAAACTATAAAACTCCTAGAGGAGAATGTAGGCAAAACACTCTCTGACATACATCACAGCAGGATCCTCTATGACCCACCTCCCAGAATATTGGAAATAAAAGCAAAAATAAACAAATGGGACCTAATTAAACTTAAAAGCTTCTTCACAACAAAGGAAACTATTAGCAAGGTGAAAAGACAGCCTTCAAAA
>NW_011494682.1:2613683-2614193 GCF_000754665.1 Bison bison bison
CAAATCAGAATCATCTGAGTCAAGTGTCTTCTGCAGTGTCAGCATTACTAATAATTTCAAAGATGCAGACAAAAGGGAGGATTAGACAAATACAGTGGAAGTCTGTGAGTCCTCATGTCTTTCCTTTCTGCATTCAGTGAAAGAGGAAGTGTCAAGTGAGGGTCATGCTTTATCTGACAAGCACGGAGTGGTTAAACTATGAAATATCTCCATTTTTAGACCCTGGTTTAAGTAATATTTTTAAGTAAGTCATGCCTCATAATTCCATAGATTATGGGTTAGTGATAAGGATTATGGATAATCCTTATTCATGGACATCCTGCATGGTAGCATTATAGATGTTAGGGCTCTTTATCATAGCAAATAGCATTTGATCCTTTTTTTTTTTTTTTTTTGTAGTATGTTTTCCCATATCCTTTCCTTTTTTGAAAATAATTTTTATTGATTGATTTTTGGGTGCTCTGGGTCTTTGTTGCTATGTGGTCTTTTTTCTAGTTGTAGCAAGTAGGG
>NW_011494682.1:2614293-2624445 GCF_000754665.1 Bison bison bison
AGTAAGCCAGAAAGAAAAACACCAATACAGTATACTAATGCATATATATGGAATTTAGAAAGATGGTAACAATAATCCTGTGTACAAGACAGCAAAAGAGACACTGATGTATAGAACAGTCTTATGGACTCTGCTGGAGAGGGAGAGTGGGAAGATTTGGGAGAATGGTATTGAAACATGTATAATATCATGTACGAAACGAGTTGCCAGTACAGGTTTGATGCATGATGCTGGATGCTTGGGGCTGGTGCACTGGGACGACCCAGAGGGATGGTATGGGGAGGGAGGAGGGAGGAGGGTTCAGGATAGGGAGCACATGTATACCTGTGGCGGATTCATTTCAATGATTGGCAAAACTAATACAATATTTTAAAGTTTAAAAATAAAATAAAATTAAACTAAACACACACACACACACAAATAAATAAATAAAGAATGTGGATATTTATAATTTTGATGTCATGGAGTTTAGTTATTCCTTTATCCATTCATCCACTCATTCACTACTTGTTGGACCCCCTACTGGTGTTTGAGGCAGTGCTAGTTTTTAAAGTCACAGGATATTGAAATGTTTGTTTTAAAAAATATTTTGAAACTCATAGGTGGTGTAGGAACAAAGAAGCCTCATTTTGAGAGTTGATCCTTGTTTTAAATAATTGTACTTCATTTCATTTGCTTTGTATGAACTGCCTTAAAAATTCTAATGACATAATGAAGAATGTCAATGGAGAATAAGCCATGTTACCATTTTGCTAATCTTAGCCTGTAGTCAGTTAGTGAACAATAACGTACCCAAATAGTGAAGATGGTTCAACTTCAAAGTTTAAGTGGAAAGTTCAATAAACTACTTTTTTCTCTGACAATGATCTAGCTTCTTAGAAGATGAATCTCTTTTCTTGTTTAGATGCCAATATATTTATTAACCAAGTGCTTCAGATCGAAGTGTGGTCTCTGTTGGAATGGATCATTGGTGCTGAAGGATTTAGAATGAACACTGGCAATACTGAGACAATTCTTGAGGGGGAGTGTAACCAACAAAAGAACAAGACAAGCTAACAGAAGCACATGTCTGTTACGAAACAGAAACAATCATTCAAGTTAAACTTTAATTAATTTATGGATTGAAAAGTTCCTGGATGAGTGAATAGTTTCTAAAACAGTACCTAAATGAGCTAATGTCTCTAGTCAAAGGAAAGTCAAGGTGATAGTAGAGTCACACTACTGTTAGTGTACAGACTTAAGCAGCAAATGGAAAATATTTTCCTGACTTAATTAGATTGAGCAGAATTAAACTCAGTAATTCAGTAGTATATTTGAAGTCTGTTGCCTTTCTGTGCAGTAGTAAGCATTTTTTCTATGGAACTATGCAAAGACTATGAATATATTTATCTTAGATTACTTAGAAATAGATGTTTTGGCTTTTTGGCTTTATTAACCCCAAAACATGTGTCATGTATCACTTTAAATATGTATCATGCTTTCAAATATACAGATTACTTTAAAAAATTTCTAGGAAAGTGTTTGTAATCAGAACTTAGGCAGTGACGCCATTGGGCCTGGAGAGAAAACATAGTCTGGTGGACTAAAGAAGTCTAGTTCTGTGAGGTGGAATTAATACCAGGCTTTATAGATTGAAGACATGCTATAGCTCCAATTCACACAGCATAGATTCAGACCCTAACGTTCTGAAAGCTGGCTACACGTTTTTTCTCTGAGATTCCAAATAGCCAAAGTTGAAAGAAAAATCCAATCAGATAAAAAATATTCACAATGTCCATAAACCCAAATCGTGATTTTGTTTTATGGACAACATCTTTCCTTGTATTCAGTACCATGAGCAAATTTCTCATTTATTGTGAATAAGGGAGTTTATTATTCTATTGTAAACTTGAAAGGAATCTTCACAGTAAAACCTGAATATCTTCAGTCTGTGAATGTAATTAAGTATGCAATTTCCCTTTTAATTAGTTTTGCTAGATTGATAACTCCAATCATATAACCAAACAAATCAGTTTCCCTTTTAAGATCTCTCCTGGGAAATATTCCTGTCTTCATCTTAATATCCAAAATATATTTTCTTTGTTACAATTTTATTTTATTTTTTAAAAAATTCTTGTTAAATATGGTTGTGTATGTTTTTTCTTCTGTAAACTAGATAAAATACTTTAAAGAATTTTAACTATAAATGCAGGGATGACCTGCAATTCTTATAGCAACTAGTATGTGTATGTACATGTTAGTCACTCAGTCCTGTTCAACTCTTTGCGACCCCATGACAACTGTAGCTTGCCAGGCTTTTCTGTCCATAGAATTCTCCAGGCAAGAATACTGGAGTGAGTTGCCATTCCCTTCTCCAGAAACTAGAGGAAGTGTAAACCTTCTTTTTATAAGGAAGTTCAAGTAAATCATTGGGAATACTAATTGGGAAGCAACAGCCAGGAGAATGACAAATTCAACAATTTCCCTGCGATTGAGAGGCAAGGAAGAATTAACAGCTACCATTTGAGAGGGCACATTTGTTCCTTGTAAAGAAACAGTCTTCACCTTGGAAAATCTAGTTCCTTCTGTTTTCTGCAAGATGCAGTTTTATTAATTAATTATGACTTTTTCATTTTTAAGCTCTAATTAATTAATTATTTTTTGGCATGCCACATATCATGTGGGATTTGCTCCCACCTGGTATTGAACCCCATGCTCCCTGCCATGGAAGTGGGGAGACTTAACTGCTGCACCACCGTGGAAGCCCTTAGCCACTGTAGACCTCAGGTGTGATTTTTTAGGATCATTGAGAAATGCTACCATCCATCAGACTAGAAAGACTTGAAAGATCTCATCCATGGGTGGAAGAGAGATCCAACGGAGGTTCCTGAACTTGGGTCTCTTGACAATGGCATATAATTGTCAAGATGGAAAGGACTATGCCAACGATGGTCTCAGAATGATTGGAGTGTGCAAAGAAGAAAGAGGGATTCCTGCCTGGAAAAAAAAGCCCAAACTGCATTTCTTCTGTGATCCACCCCAGTCAGGACCAGGGGTAGAATTCAAAGGACTGCTTCCCTTATTTGGGCCCCCAACTTAGAAAATGCTCATTTCTACCAAAGACAAGCAGTAATGGCTTGGGGTGGCAGACTAACTCTCTTCTTCTCATGGGAGTGATCTTGATCTCCACACAGGTAATTATCCCTTTTTAGAATTAAACATTCAATATCTCATTTCAACTGGATATAACTCTTGATTCATCTTTCATAATACCAAATTATGATCCTGATTGCACCTTTCTTTCAAGCCATAGCCTGTCTCTTTTTGGACTTTTTAATTTAAAAATCCCTTTTTTCGTTTACTAACTTTTCACCCCTGAACTATTTTATTTTTTATTATTTGAACCATGGTGAGACTCTTATTTCTAAATATTTTGTTTGTGTGCTCCTTGTATTTCTCATTTTTTCCCTTCTTTTTTCTTCTCAGAAGTGTTTAAAGCTTTCTTAAACCTTTTCCTCCCCTTGTCTTTTATGCAATGTTTCATAGTTCTCTCAGCTCTGATTGCTCTCTTTCTATCTGCTTTCTCTTTCTTCTGGTCTAAGCATGGGCTTCTCTTATGATCCTCTCCCAATCTTCCCTCCTCCTCCTCCCGCTTTTCTCTCTCAAGTCTATCCGCATCACACCCCTCCCACCTTTGTTATTCTTTTCTCTTCATCTTACTCTCTTCTTTAAAAAAAAACACACAAAAAAGTAAGGTAATAAATAAATATACAGGAAAATTTGTTTTGAAAATGTGCTCTGAGTTATTGCTGATGATAAAGACAATACGAACTACATTAATGTGGAGTTTGTGGACTCCTGGTTGAAAGAAACTTTATCTTATAAAACTCCAGGATAAGCAGAACACAAAGAAACTTGCCCATAACAATAGATTTTAAAGTTGTTTCTCCATAATAGCATGCTAGGCACTTCCAGTGGGAGAAGTGAAAGTCATGGGCTATGTTAGCCAAGCTGGTGCCTGCTCTTTATTCACCTTCTACCTTTCCTTGATTAGCTTCTGTGTGCCTCTGTTTTCCTGTCTCTGTTGTTCAGTCTCTAAGTCATGTCTGACTCTGTGTGACCCTCACAGACTGTAGCATGACAGCCTCCTCTGTCCATGGGATTCTCCAGGCAAGAATACTAGAGTGGGCTGACATTTCTTTTTCCAGGTGATCTTCCTGACCCAGGGATCGAACCTGTGTCTCCTGTGTCTCTTTTATTAACAGATGGGTTCTTTATCATTGAGCTAGCTGGGAAGCCCTTCCCTGTCTCTAGAGTGTCAATAAGAACGGGAATCATTTTATAAGGTTATGGTGAGTATTAAGTAGTTTTACATCAAGTTCTTAGAACAGAGTTTGGCTTGCATAAGAAATCAATTAGCTTCATTATTCATAAGGTGTATTTTCTGCAATAATATTCTGTAGTAAAACCTTCATTGATTTTTTTCCCTTTTCTATAGAACTAAACAAGGCAATGGCACCCCACTCCAGTACTCTTGCCTGGAAAATCCCATGGATGGAGGAGCCTGGAAGGCTGCAGTCCATGGAGTTGCTGAGAGTCGGATACGACTGAGCATCTTCACTTTCACTTTTCACTTGCATGCATTGGAGAGGGAAATGGCAACCCACTCCAGTATTCTTGCCTGGAGAATCCCAGGGACAGGGGAGCCTGGTGGGCTGCTGTCTGTGGGGTCACACAGAGTTGGACACAACTGAAGTGACTTAGCGGCAGCAAACAAATTAATAATCCTGACTCTTGATAATATGATTATAACTTCCTGTTCTGATATCCATTTTTCTAAGTATATCTTATGTTCATGGCTGACTTCTGTCTTGATAGTGTGGTATGCTTTTATTCCTCACAGTCCTGGGATGTTGTGTACGCATAATAAATATTTGGAAGATATGAACGTAAATGTCATTTTCTCTCTTAAAAAAATTTTTTTTTTTATGTGGACCATTTTTTAAAAAGGCCTTTTGAATTTGTTACAGTATTACTTTTGCTTTATGTTTTGTTTTTTTGGCCAGGAGGCATGTTAGCTCCCCAACCAGGAATCAGACCTTCACCTCTTGCATTGGAAGTCAAAGTCTCAACCACTGGACCACCAAGAAAGTCCTCCATTTGCTCTCTTAACTGCATGAGCTTGTTGTGTTTTTATCCAGCTGTGATCCTCCTGCCTATTTTCTCCCTGTTAAAATTATTCCTTTCCTTTTCATGTCTGTCAGGAAACTTTTTTTCTTTGATCTTCTCAGTGAAACTCTGTACTACTTTCTGTGGATTACTTTTTGTGGCCCTAATCATAGGGCCAAAGTTAGTTAGCTGAACTTTTCTTCTTACTCCTTCAGGAGTAGGTTGTGTCTCAATAGCTACTGAAGTCACTTTCAATCCTTTGATACCAAGAGTTTTTGATAATCTGTGTCTCCTGTAATTGTTTTTCCACAAATGTTTGCTCTCCTTAAAGGGGAATAAACATCTCTTCCCCTGTTTGCTCATTCCTGTTTGTGCCTTTACATACAGTATTTACTACAGATTCCTTAGGTAGTTATTTAGTTATTTGGCACTTGAATCTTTGAGGAATAGTGATTGAGTTATTTATATTTATATTTTTATTCTTCTGTTCTCTGACCTAGATCTAGGTAAATTTTTACTAAATCAGTTGAATGATTTATCAACTAGGAATTGAATTAATGTGTTATCAGATGCAATGATTCACAGAATAATACAAAGTTTCTGTTGAACAGTCTCTGGAGAAACTGCCCCTTTGGAAGAAGTAATAATGTTGGAGATTTCAGAAAAAGAATACCTGTACATCTGGAGAAATTAAACTTGTTTATTCTTTCTATGCTTTTTGAAAATATATCCTACCAGACTATGATCTCCTAGAGTGCAGGGCTGTATTTACAACTCTTCTTTGTACTTTTTTTTTTATCATGGTTGCAATTTTTTTGTATACATATATATATATATGTATGTATAGAATTATATTTTATGTGAATTATATATATGTAATTGGTCATGACTAAATACACTGGTATTTTATATCAAAAGTAGTTTCTCAACTTTATAATATTTTAACATAGTGTTATATGGGGTGACTTCAAAAAATTTCTTTTTTCTGGACACATACTTTGGTGTTATAGAACCAACTGAAAGAGTAAAGGTACCAGTAATACTGGTGACATTCTACAGAGAAGTAAAGAAGAGACCAATACACATGTGATCAAATGCATAAATCAAGTTATCTTTGATAGTTTTTAAAGTAAAGTGAAACTAAAGAAGAAGCAGTAAGAACCCATATCCATATATTTTGGTGTATTTTTCTATATTTTTGTTAAAGCTAAAATAGTGAGAGATGATGATGATCATAAACACAGCAGTATTCTGTTTTTCAGGATCTGTAAAAACAAAGCAATACAAAATACCACAAGCCATTAATTAATAGCACACAAGTTCTTCAATCTTCATGTGATTTAAAATAGCCCATTGCTGGGTGGGACATTTGAAGCTGGGACCAGGGAGTTAAATGGATGTAAATGTGAAAACTGGTCTACCATTTATACTTGTGATCTTTAGAAAGTCACATAAATTCTCATAGCCTCAATTTCCTCAGCTTTAAAAAGGAGACAATTATAATCTTCCTTTATAGTGAGGCTCTGATTATTAAATGAAATTCAGTACAAGGAGTATTTGATGCAGTAATAGTGTCAGAATTTTTCTAAGTGTTCTACAATTGGCATCTGTCTGTGTGATTTTTATACTATATAATTGGGATAATTCTCCTTATTTATATTTGGAATTGGGAGTACCGATATTCAAAAATAGGAGTAATATACGATATTCTCTTATTTCTTTCGGAGAAGGCAATGGCACCCCACTCCAGTACTCTTGCCTGGAGAGTCCCATGGACGGAGGAGCCTGGGAGGCTGCAGTCCATGGGGTTGCGAAGAGTCAGACACGACTGAGCGACTTCACTTTCATTTTTCACTTTCCTGCATCGGAGAAGGAAATGGCAACCCACTCCAGTGTTCTTGTCTGGAGAATCCCAGGGACGGGGGAGCCTGGTGGGCTGCCGTCTGTGGGGTCGCACAGAGTCGGACATGACTGAAGGGACTTAGTAGCAGCGCTGCTTATTTCTTTGATATTCTTAAGAATCATATTATATAATGATGTGTGTTTCAGTCAATGTTTATAGCAAGAGAGGTCTTCTATGGGTTGTGGTTTAGTTTATATTTCTATTCTAAAGTTAATCACAATATTTACTAAAATATTTCATCCTTTTTCTTATTAAAGCCAGGAGGTCCTGAAAGAGTGAGAGGAGCACTCCTCTATAACAAATGCACACTTGTGGGATTTTGTAAACTTTAAAGTATACACTAACTTTTATTTACTAAGGCCCTAGTTAAAAGTCATTTTTTTTTCCTGGAAAATAAAACATTTTAGCAATGGGGAAAGATAGTAGAAATACATACTCATTTGGTGAATCTTTCGTTCTTTTATTTTATAGGAATCTGCTAGCATTGGGTTATAGTTCTAACCTATCCACTCAAGGAGACCAGATATAATTTCTGAAATAAAGAGAAATAAGTTTCTAATCCTATGGCAGATTTTGAAATCAGATCCCTTATCCATTATGCTACATGGCTGGCTGATGCATATGGCAGATTTTGAAACTATTTATCTTTCTCTTTGATGTGGCAAACACACACACACACACACACACACACCATGCACACAAACCTATTTGGTTAGAAAATATTTTGGAAAATGTGGTTTACCTTGATTTGCCTTTGTCTTCTTGTGATTGGTACATTTGTCATCTTAGTTCTAGAATTTATGGAATCTGTTGTTGCTGGTTGTCAGCATCAGGGCAGGGGCAGTGCCAGCACTAGGGGGAGGGGCAGTGCCAGCATCAGGGATCGGGGCAGTGCTGGCATCAGGGGCAGGGGCAGTGCCAGGATCAGGGGCAGGGGCAGTACCAGCTGCTGCAGCACATGTGGTGGCCTTGGGTTGGAGGGTGCTGGGAGCTGTGGTGCTGGATGCAAAGCCTGTAGTTTTGCTGGTAGGGGCAGTGGAAGCCTTGGTGGTTGCTGTTGGAGGAGCACTAGAAGTAGCAGTGGAGCTTGAGAACTGGGGTTGATAATATTCTTAGATGTTGGAGTAGGTCTGGGTGATGGACTATGTGGGCGGTGGGGGAAGAGGAGATTGTGGAATATCTTTGGAGTCCATGATGACCATGGTTACCATGTGGATTTGCAGAAGCTTGTCCAAATTTTGCAAACTGCTCTCTTGTCTTATGAGAGTGTGTTTGTTTAGATGGTTTAGAGCGCTCTTTGGAACTTTCACTAAACTTAAAAGAACACAAAACAATTATCTTTATGCAAATGACATGCATAAACTAGCTTGTAATCAAGTTTTAATATGTATCCATGTTATTACTCAAATTTATGTAAATATTCTGACTTTATTTCATAAGTAATTTGATGCGTGTACCCACCAAGAAGAGAGAATTATGAGCTTTGGTGAAATGTAAACTGTATTTCTGCTATTCTCAACACCTAATAATTTTATTACAAATTTTGTCCAAATGTGTTCCATGGTAAACACTGTATTAAAAAGATTTTGATAGTCAAATAACTATGGAAAAGTAAAATACTTTTCTTTACTACAAGACTTGTTGGCATTGTTAATGTAATATGTCAATGGCTATTTAGCATATCCAAAGGATATGCAATATTTCCCAAATTTATTTCACCACGGAAATGTGTGTGTGAGTATCTGTAGCGTTTCTTCATTCTAGTTGTTTAGTGTTTCATGGAGAACATTTTGGGATATGCTAATTTCCATCCTGGAAAACAGCATAGTGCATTTTACTGCTCTGAATAAAGAGAATGAAAGGAAATTATAAGAGCTCTGTGTTACTCCTATTGTAGATCCTAATACGAGATTGACAGAGCATTCCGTAAACCCACATGGCTGGCATTTGGACAGAATCATAGACAGTAAAAGCTAGAAATGTCTTAAATTGGTCACTGTACATCTTCTCAGTGAACCTCAGTGTAGCAATGCCATGGGCAATTTTACTGGCTTTATTCCATGGATTTTCATATGGCATTCCTTAGGATTTCAGTTTAGGTCCTTGTCTCTTATTTCATCTTCAGTGGTGGAAGTTAATCACTGAGATTCTAAATATGACACTCCTCTTGCCTCTTCATGCAGGATTCATTCTTAAAGTGAATAAAGTCAGAGAAATAGTCAAATACCTGACTTCAAGACGAAGAAGGAATAAGTTGCCAAAAATTGTCATAAACTTTCAAGGTAGGCTTGAGATTTTTTTTTTTTTCTCTAAATATCAGCACAGTTTGGATCACTAAACCTAGACAACATCTATCCCATAGCATTGGAAGCAGGATAACTTTTTCGTTTTAAAGGATTCATTTAGTATTCTTTTTTTTTTTTTTAAAGGTATGTATTTATTTAATAATGATTGGGGAAGAGAGAGCAGGAGGATGAAACTGGATGATGTGACAAGTATTTTCAGGTAATATGCCCTATTGGGCAGCCCACCTCCATTCTCACCTGGAGCGGAGATTGTGAGAATTAGAAATGGCAGATCTAAGCACACAGAAATAGGCAAGTTAGAGTTGCTGTGGCATAACAGGGACGGTGGATAGAGTTCCTCACTTTCCCTCGGGGTTTCTCTTCTGCCCACACAGTTTAAAGATTCTCTTAATTAAACACTTACCAGATTACATTAGACAAGAAATGGCAGAGACCTTATTTAACTTATATGCAGAGTATATCATGAGAAACGCTGGGCTGGAGGAAGCACAAGCTGGAATCAAGATTGCCGGGAGAAATATCAGTAACCTCAGATATGCAGATGACACCACCCTTATGGCAGAAAGTGAAGAGGAACTCAAAAGTCTCTTGATGAAAGTGAAAGAGGAGACTGAAAAAGTTGGCTTAAAGCTCAACATTCAGAAAATGAAGATCATGGCATCCGGTCCCATCACTACATGGGAAATAGATGGGGAAACAGTGGAAACAGTGTCAGACTTTATTTTTTTGGGCTCCAAAATCACTGCAGATGGTGACTGCAGCCATGAAATTAAAAGATGCTTACTCCTTGGAAGA
>NW_011494682.1:2624545-2624877 GCF_000754665.1 Bison bison bison
TGTCCCTGGGATTCTCCAGGCAAGAGCCCTGGAGTGGGTTGCCATTCCCTTCTCCAATGCATGAAAGTGAAAAGTGAAAGTGAAGTCATTCAGTTGTGTCTGACGCTTCGCAACCCCATGGACTGCAGCCTACCAGGCTCCTCCATCCATGGGGTTCTCTAGGCAAGAGTACTGGAGTGGGTTGCCATTGTCTTCTCCCATATGTTACCTGCTGCTAAGTCACTCAGTCATGTCCGACTCTCAGCGACCCCATGGACTGCAGCCTACCAGGCTGCGCCATCCATGGGATTTTCCAGGCAAGAGTACTGGAGTGGAGTGCCATCGCCTACTAT
>NW_011494682.1:2624977-2627097 GCF_000754665.1 Bison bison bison
GCCATGAAATTAAAAGATGCTTACTCCTTGGAAGAAAAGTTATGACCAACCTAGATAGCATATTGAAAAGCAGAGACATTACTTTGCTAGGGTCTTCTAGAAGTAGGTAGCAAGAGATGCTTCATTGGCGGAAGGAAAACAAAACAAATACTGATTTGTTTTTGCTAAATTTTAACCAAAGAAAAAACATTTATGCATATTATGGTACATCCATGGCATATATTGTATCTATGGCATAAAAAGAACTTTTGTAAAGTTTTTTTGACAAAAAACTTTTGTCAAATTTGTAAGAAAAATATCAAATCCAACGGATACATGCAAAGGTTAAGAATAATGAATTTCAATAACAATGTGAGTAGTAGATAAAAATGTGGACAGAAGTCTTGTTTTGTTGTCAAGAAAACAAATAGAACTTTCTATTTGACCTACTATTTTACAGTTACTAGGGAGTTATTTTAAAAGGTTAAACCAAAATATGGTCAAGGTTGAGGTAAGGTTGACATCCTTGCATGCAGCTGTTGATTCTATTACTTGAGACAAACTTTTTGAAAGCAGGATGGCAATATACAAAAGAAACATGAAAATGTCTATACTTTTAGCTTAAAGAATCTCAGTCTTGAGGATTTTTATTGATAAATTAGCCAACAGAAAAAAAGTTTAAATGTTCATTCCAGTGTTACTTATAATTTAAAAATATGAATACTGATATTGATGACTATATAAATTTGAAAAATGCTTAAGTTATCATGATAAGTGAAAAGTTTAAATCACATACTTTGAGTAAATTATCCAAGTAGATAAGAATTGGAAAATGTAAGAAAGAATTAAATAAAGGTGGTATGATGGTTTAATTTATATGCAGATTTTCTGTTATTAAAAACTTACTGTGTTTTGTTGATTTTATAATTTAAACACACAAAAGAAATTAAGAAATTGCCATTAAAATGGTCTTTTGGCTCTGATTTTGACCTTTCCATATTTAAGACACTAGACAGAAAAGTTTAAATATTTACTTACAACTTAAAAATGTGTATCATTAGAAATATGAAATATTTATATTAATCTTGTCATCAGTTCAGTTCAATTCAGTCACTTAGTTGTGTCCGATTCTTTGTAACCCATGAATTGCAGCACGCCAGGCCTCCCTGTCCATCACCATCTCCTGGAGTTCACTCAAACTCAACGTCCATCGAGTCAGTGATGCCATCCAGCCATCTCATCCTCTGTCATCCCCTTTTCCTCTTGCCCCCAATCACTCCCAGCATCAGAGTCCTTTCCAATGAGTCAACTCTTTGCGTGAGGTGGCCAAAGTACTGGAGTTTCAGCTTTAGCATCATTCCTTCCAAAGAACACCCAGGGCTGATCTCATTTAGAATGGGCTGTTTGGATCTCCTTGCAGTCCAAGGGACTTTTAAGAGTCTTCTTCAACACCACAGTTCAAAAGCATCAATTCTTCGGTGCTCAGCTTTCTTCACAGTCCAAATTTCACATCCATACATGACCACTGGAAAACCATAGCCTTGACTAGACAGACCTTTGTTGGCAAAGTAATGTCTCTGCTTTTGAATATGCTATCTAGGTTGGTCATAACTTTTCTTCCAAGAAGTAAGCATCTTTTAATTTCATGGCTTCAGTCACCATCTGCAGTGATTTTGGAGCCCAAAAAAATAACGTCTGACACTGTTCCACTGTTTCCCCATCTATTTCCCATGAAGTGATGGGACCAGATGCCATGATCTTCATTTTCTGAATGTTGAGCTTTAAGCCAACTTTTTCAGTCTCCTCTTTCACTTTCATCAAGAGGCTTTTGAGTTCCTCTTCACTTTCTGCCATAAGGGTGGTGTCATCTGCATTGATTCCAGCTTGTGCTTCTTCCACCTCAGCATTTCTCATGATGTACTCTGTATATAAGTTAAATAAGCAGGGTGACAATATAGAGCCTTGACGTACTCCTGTTCCTATTTGGAACCAGTCTGTTGTTCCATGTCCAGTTGTAACTGTTGCTTCCTGACCTGCATATAGGTTCTCAAGAGGCAGGTCAGGTGGCCTCATATTCCCATCTCTTTCAGAATTTTCCACAGTTTATTGTGATCCACACAGTCAAAGGCTTTGGCATAGTC
>NW_011494682.1:2627197-2627576 GCF_000754665.1 Bison bison bison
ATTAATATTAACAACATGAACTTGAATGTACACTTGGTTTAGCTATAAGTTCCAGCTCTGCCACTTACTAGCACTGTGATCCATAACAGCTTTAAAGGCTACATACAAAAATTGAGTTTGCAGCAGAAGTTAACTTTATTAGTTAGTGTTCCCCGTAGAGTGGGGTTAAATATAGATAGAAAGGAAAGGAGGGAGTGGAGGAGGGAGAGGAAGAAGGCACGGAACGGGGAAGGGAAAGAATGTAAGGAATTGGTTTATCAGCTATGGCTACTGACAACTCCCAAGAAATGCAATTGGCAGGTGAGACCCAGGAGAACTAGTGGCATATTCCAGTTTTAAAGCTGACAGGCTCCAGATACCTCCCCAACAAAAAAAGATA
>NW_011494682.1:2627676-2636256 GCF_000754665.1 Bison bison bison
CTAGCGTGTGAGATGAGTGCGATTGTGTGGTAGTTTGAGCATTCTTTGGCATTGCCTTTCTTTGGGATTGGAATGAAAACTGACCTTTTCCAGTTCTGTGGCCACTGCTGAGTTTAAAATTGTTTTAAGTTTTTGAATTTTAAAAAATGGTATAATAATAAAGGATTCTCTCTGGTCATTCAGTAATGTTAGCCTTGCCTTGGCTTCTGAGGTCTGGAAGCTCAGAGAAAGAGTATAGGTGATTCATACCTTATAAAGGATTCTTTTTCCTTAAAGAAAAACAGAATCCTTTCTATTTTATTCCTATTGCTAAGTAAAATATTCTTATAATTATTATGTTTGCATTTGCTTCTGGGCTAATCCAAATTATTTCCCGAAGCAACAAAAAAAAGAGTGTTATAATATTTAAAAGTTGACATCTGTCCTTTTCATTTTTCCTGAGAAAACATCATGGTTAATTATCTATGCATCAGAAAAATGAAGGCTTATTCTTTATAATTTAAAAATACTATCGTAAGTCGATTTCTTTCCTTTATTGTGGATGGTTTGTTAAACAACTTGACTTTTTACCAACAAGCAATAGTTATTGAAACTTGACTGCAAACTCTAGGTATAATGCACATTTTCATAAGCAATGATTGCTATTTACAGTATTTGCCTTGCTACTATGTGCTAATGTTGTGGAATCTGAGGTGGCAGAAAGTATTAGAAGATGATAGCTTTTTTTGTGTTCATCTTCAACTTTTTAAGATAAAGTAACTGAAACTCCAATACTTTGGCCACCTGATGTGAAGTGCTGAGTCATTTGAAAAGACCCTGATGCTGGGAAAGATTGAGGACAGGAGGAGAAGGGGGTGATAGAGGATGAGATGGTTGGATGGCATCACCGACTCAATGGACATGAGTTTGGGTGAACTCTGGGAGTTGGTGATGGACAGGGAGGCCCGGCATGCTGCGGTCCATGGGGTCACAAAGAGTCGGACATGACTGAGCGACTGAACTGAACTGAACTGAAAGATAGTTTTCAGAGATAATGAAGTTAGCTCAACTGAAACATTAAGTAGCTGGAGGGCAGCTGCAAACGTTACATTCATGTCTTGCTTTCTTTTGTACGTAAAAATGAGAAAAAGATGAGTAGTGAGGCATTTAATACCACTTACTATGCTTTTTACCACTAGACTAATAATTCTTCAAATTTTAGCAGAAGTTATGTTGTGCATGACAGTAGTTGTCTTGCTTAGAAGAAATGTGCCAATTATTGAGCTGTTGAGAACATGAGCATTGCAGTAGTTTGACATTTGCTTTGATGTTAGTAGGTTTTACTTTCCATTAAAGTGTCATTCATCACCAGAAAGATGGAAAAACATCATATGCTTACAGGTGGGAAGTTTATTGGTGCATAATTGAATTTGTGATGCTTTTCTTTCAAGTTAGCTGTTAACAATGGTGTATCTTGGTGTTGAGGAGGGCATGACAACCCACTCCAGTATTCTTGCCTGGAGAATCCCCACAGACAGAGGAATCTGGCGGGCTACAGTACATGGGGTCAGAAAGAGTCGGACATGACTGAACGACTCAGCACAGCATGTCCTGGCATTAATTCCCCCAGTGATGACTGAAGATCAGATGAGGACTTCCAGACTTTTAGAGCTCAAGGTGAATTTGAGGTCACTGGACACAATATCTCCTCAGATATTGTTTTCATTGTTGTTGTGTCTTAAATTTTTTAGGATAACTTATTGCAATGAGAACAATCTAAAAGCAAGATCAAGGTGTAGTCTTAGATCTCTGTGCTTTTACATAGAAAGTAACTTTGTACATGGAGAGACTGAAACTTTACAAAAGAACTAGCTCACAGATTCACATCCTAGTATTTTAACCCAGATCTATTTATCTCTATGGGTTTCCCCGATGGCTCAGATGGTCAAGAATCTGCCTGCAATACAGGAGACCTGGGTTCGATCCCTGGGTTGGGAAGATCCCCTGGAGAAGGAAATGGAAACCCACTCCAGTATCCTTGCCTGGAAAATCCTGTGGGCAGAGGAACCTGGCAGGCTACAGTCCATGGGGTTAGAAAGAGTTGGACAAGACTGAGTGACTTCACTTCACATTTTTTTTAAAATTAATTTATTTTAATTAGAGGCTAATTACTTTACAATATTGTATTGGTTTTTCCAAACATCAACATGAATCCACCACGGGTGTACACGTGTTCCCAATCCTGAGCCCCCCTCCCACCTGCCTCCCCATACCATCTCTCTGGGTCATCCCAGTGCACCAGTCCCAAGCTTCCTGTATCCTACATCGAACCTGGACTGGCGATTTGTTTCTTATATGATATTATACATGTTTCAATGCCATTCTCCCAAATCATCCCCTCCTCCCTCTCCCACAGAGTCCAAAAGACTGTTCTATACATCTATGTCTCTTTTGCTGTCTCCCATACAGGGTTGCACAACAAAAGAAACTATAAGCAAGGTGAAAAGACAGCCTTCAGAATGGGAGAAAATAATAGCAAATGAAGCAACTGGCAAACAACCAATCTCAAAAATATACAAGCAACTCCTGCAGCTCAACTGCAGAAAAATAAACGAACCAATCAAAAAATGGGCCAAAGAACTAAATAGACATTTCGCTTCACTTTTGTCTTTCCTTTGCACCAAAATATTTTTGTGTGCGTGCTAAGTCACTTCAGTCCTTTCCAACTCTTTGTGACCCTATGAACTGTAGCCTGCCAGGCTCTTCTGTCCATGGGATTCTTCAGGCAAGAATACTGGAGTGGGTTCCCATTTCCTTCTCCAGGGGATCTTCCCCATCCAGGGATCCGACCTGAGTTTCCTGCATTTCCTGCATTGGCAGGCAGGTTCATTTCTAGTGCCACCTTTAAGTATGTCTAATTCCTGTTAAGAAAATTTTTGATTAATTCTTACAGTGAACAAATTGAGTTAGACTCTGTCTCAGGCATTTTTGTGACTATCAACTAATTGATTTCCTGGAATAAATTTAGGTGATAAATAATGCTTTTACCACGTTAGTGGCTTTCCTGGTGACTCAGTTGGTAAAGAACCCGCATGCAATGCAGAATACCGGGGTTCAATTGATGGGTCAGAAAGATCTTCTGGAGAAGGAAAGGGCAACCCACTCCAGCATTATTGCTTGGAAAAATCCGTTGGACAGAGGATCCTGGTGAGTTACAGTCAATGGGGTTGCAACAGTCAGACATGACTTAGCAACTAAACCACCACCACCACACCACATTAATATATATGAATTCCCTTTTCTTTTCTGACTTTGTTGTAAGTTATATCTAATCTAAAACTCTATAGAATGAGAGAAAATATGAGGATTCCAACTCACAAGATTTGTTCTCATTATAGAGAAGCAGCCAACTTGGCCACAACAACAAATGCCTGGGGCTGATACTGGAATGTTCAGATTTTTACATAAAATTTTCATGTCACATAGGCTATGTAGTTAAGTTTCTGCTTATTACTAATTTAGTAGGGAAAATGGAATACACTGATAAATATTGGAATGTACTGAGTATTGGAATATATATTCTTATTGGTTTCTGCTATAGTTTGTCTCTCTGCCACTTGCTTCCTCTATCATTCCCAAGTCGAACTTTTACTGTTTCATCAAAATAGTCTTTCTAAAACACAATTAACATATTATTCCCTTTCTTAGAACTTTAGACACCTCTCGTTTTCACATCAGCATTTCTAAAAATATTACACAGAGCATTAGTTACTAGTGAAATTTACTGGGGCTCTGTGAAAAATATACCTCCATGAACACTTCATACTTTGGGGGCTTCCCAGATAGCTCAGTGGTAAGGAATCCACCTACCAATGCAGGAGATGCAGGAGATGTGGGTGCAATCCCTGGGTTAGGATACCCTAGAGGAGGAAATCGGAGAAGGCAATGGCACCCCACTTCAGTACTCTTGCCTGGAAAATCCCATGGATGGAGGAGCCTGGTGGGCTACAGTCCATGGGGTCGCTAAGAGTCGGACACGACTGAGCAACTTCACTTTCACTTTCACTTTCATGCATTGGAGAAGAAAATGGCAACCTACTCCAGTGTTCTTGCCTGGAGAATCCCAGGGGTTGGGGAGCCTGGTGGGCTGCCGTCTATGGGGTTGCACAGAGTCGGACACGACTGAAGCGACTTAGCAGCAGCAGCAGAGGAGGAAATGGCAACCTACTCCAGTATTTTTTCCTGGAAAATCCCACAGACAGACCTGGCAGGCTATAGTTTATAGGGTGGCAAAGAATTGGACATGACTGAGCAACTGAGCATGCACACATGAGCACTTTATATACCTACTATCATTTGAAGACATCAGAAAATATGCCCCAACATTATTAGTGCATTTTACCACGAAAAAAAAATTTTAGCTCCTGTGAAAAGCCCTATTAATCTTGGTGAAACTAACTCAGGAAATATAAGCTGTTAGTTATATGAAATTTTAACCCTAACTAGCTATACACATAATGTGATGCTTAATGAAGGAGATCAGCCCTGGGATTTCTTTGGAAGGAATGATGCTAATGCTGACACTCCAGTACTTTGGCCACCTCATGTGAAGAGTTGACTCATTGGAAAAGACTCTGATGCTGGGAGGGATTGGGGGCAGGAGGAGAAGGGGATGACAGAGGATGAGATGGCTGGATGGCATCACTGACTCGATGGACGTGAGTCTCAGTGAACTCTGGGAGTTGGTGATGGACAGGGAGGCCTGGCGTGCTGCGATTCATGGGGTCGCAAAGAGTCAGACACGACTGAGCGACTGATCTGATCTGATCTGATCTGAATGTTATGTGTTAATTTGGTTAGATTGTGGCACCTTGTTGTTTAATCAAACACTAGTCTAGATGTTATTGAGAAGGTATTTTGTAGATGTGATTAACAGTAAGTTAACTTTAGATAAAACATATTTTCATAATGTGAATTAGCCTCATCTAATCAATTGAAAGCTAAGCCTTAAATTTCTTAAAAAATAAGAAATTTTACCTTAAAACTGAAACATAAAAACTGTCTGAGTTTCTAGCCTGGGGACTTGCCCTGTAGGTTTTGGATTCAAAACGGCAATACCAATTCTTAATTTTCAGACTATCAACCTATGCCGTAGATTTCAAACTTGTCAGTCTCTACAATTATAATAATCCAATTTCTTAAAATCTCTCTCTCTCTATCATCTATCATCATTGGTTCTGTTTCTTTGGGGAACTCTGACATATTAATGATCTGACAGTTTATTTTTCCCTTCAAAAGGCTATATCAGTCATTTGATACATCTGTTCCATTCTCTCTCAGATCCACTGTGCTTTAACTTTTCTTCAATGGTATTGAGCACACTGAGTATTTTTATGCTTCTGGATCTTTGTTCTTGCCTTTCCCTCAGAGATACCCTTTCAGTACCAGTAAACTCATATTCATCCATAAGTATCCAGTTTATACCATTCTTCCTCTGAGAGCATTCATCGCCTAATACATCATCATTCACTATTTAATTTAATTCATTAATTTAACAGATGTTTATTGAGGTTCTACTGCATTCAAAACTCTTAGAATTGAGCGATGGACAAGGCGTATATGATCTCTTCCCTTAGGGTGGGGTGACTAGCTGTGTTTACTTAGGAAACTCTAGTTTATGCCCCTGGTTTTGGAGTCATTATTAATAATACTTTCTTTCAGTCTCAAAAGTGTTCTGGTATTGATAATGTATTATGTAATCATCTTAATTATCCATCATATAAACTGGTAGAGAAGATAAACATTATATCAACAGGTGTTATGTATTTAATTGTGTCTTTCCTCCCACTCTCAAGTATGATGGAGTTCTAATTCCCAGAACCTGTGAATGTGACCTTATTCAGACTTGAGATCTTTGCAGATGTAACCACGATGAGGTCACGCAGGATTGAGGGGCCTAATACAATGACCTATGTCCATATAAGAAGGGGAAATCCAGATACAGAGACACACAAAGAGAACATTGTGTGATGAAGGAGGCAGAGATTATAGTGACTGTCTATAAGCCAAAGAATGTAAATAATTGCTAGCAACCAACTAGGAAGAAGCAGGAAAGATCCTCCTTCCTAAGCAAAGTTCCTAGAAGAAACTGTAGTTGGAGTTTTAAAATAATGATGCTTTTCAGGTTGCTTCCTAGTTCAGTACTAAGATTGATATGAGGATAAGTGATTAAAACATTTAATGGCTCTCAAATATATTCTGGACAAAATTCCGAATGTTCAACAAATACCGCATAATTTTTCTCCTACCTACTTTTCCATTTCAACTTGTGTCATTTTTCCAACCACATGCTCAGTTCATTTTCTTGAATAATTTGAGGCATTTCTTGCCTCAGGGCTTTGGACAGGTTATATCCCCAATTCTCTACATTTTTTCAATCTTTAGTTTAAATCTCACTTTTTCAGACACAACTTCCCTGGACCTGAATTTGTGTGAAATCGAAGCTGTAGTCTATTATATTTGTTTATATATCCAACACAATCTGTAGTTAGGCAGTAACTCAACTTTATTCTAGTCTATAGTCTGGGCTTCCTTGGTGACTCAGCAGCAAAGAATCCTCCTGTCAATGCAGGACACATGGGTTTAATCCCTAGGTCCGGAAGATTCCCTGGAGAAGGAACTGGCAACCCACTCCAGTATTCTTGCCTGGAAAGCCCCATGGACAGAGGAGCCTGATAGGCTACAGACCATGGGGTCACAAAAGAGACATGACTTAGTAACTAAACAACAAAGTCTATAGTCTATCTAGTGGTGTAAATTCCCATCCCTCTTCACCCACCTCCCATATAGGTACCTTTAACTTTGAACTAGCGCTTTGGCTTTGTTTTTCTTTATAAAAAATAATAAAATTATGAGTCCTTATAGGATAATTCTACTTGATACCCAGAGCTAAGTTATTCTTTAAACAATGAATTTTCATTTTTTTCACTCATATCTCTAATTTGAGAAATCTGGTCTAGAATATCAATCACACTTACAGTAAATCAGTTGCTGTCAAGAAGATTTATTGAAGAGAATTCAGCAAAGTGAAAACAGGCCCATTTTAACAGTTGGTTTCAAAAAAGAATGAAGATGTATGGCCTTGAATTGCTAACCCAAAGCATAAGAAGAGTGCAGTATCAATGCTTAAGACCTGAAAAAAATTAACAAAAATTCAGGAAAGAGATTTTAAAGAAAAAATTAAATTAATTCATATGTTTACATACAATATTGTTTTTGACAGATGTATACATTTGTGAAATATCATTTTGCCTTAGTCTGCATCCAGCATGAGCCAGGAACCCTGTAATATTTCTTATATTTCTTACATGTGGATGCTAAACAATTACTAAATAGCCTTATTTTTTCTATAAGTGTGGGTTTCAAATATATTTTTCAGTAGAGAATCATTGGTTGCATACTAAAAAGATATCTGTTTAGAATAAGCATTTAAGGTCTTTTAATACTACAATTGTTTTTGAGATATGTTGTTAATTTGATTCTCTTTGTCTCTAACTCACATTAAAATATGCTACTGAGGATTAACTAAAATGATGTATATGATTAGATGCAGTGGGGAGTGAGCTTGCTTTATTGCTCTCTCTTAATATCCCTGAAGGCTGGGATTAAAGATCTTATATTAAAATAAGTAATTATTGGATAACTCAATTAAACTTTGTGATAGTAGGGGAACTCTTGTATTACTGACTTTTTAAAGTTTCCCAAAATATATTCTGCTGCATGACCACTATTTTTAAACCCATGCATTTTCTAAATTTTGTACTTGCCTTAAATGCTCACATTCTTTCGTTTATTAAGATTTATTGCTTGCTGGACAAATGTCTTAGATGTTAAAACTAGCTGCTTAGGCTACTGCACAATACTTTGTGGTGTTTTCTGTTGTTGCTTTCAAATCAGAAACTCATCTGGTTCTTCTTTCAGTAGTTTAAAGACACCAGTTTCAGTTGTGAAATTGTCTTCTTTATGGTTGAATGCATCTAGATCAGGAGTAGTTCCTGACAATTCGTCAGTATTCTTAGTTACAGATTCCATTCTATTATTTTCAGGCAAATCTTCTTCTGTAAGCAAATCTTCTGTGAGGTTCATAGTTACTGATGCAGGGATGACGAAGTCATATCTGGATTCTACGGCAGTAAGCAGAACAGAATGACTCTCTTCTTCATTTGCCATATCCCTCTCCATCCAAACACTGACTTCATCTGTAGACTCTTCATCAGTTAGCAGAGCATCTTCTGGGTTATCTTTGTCTCTTTCAGCAGTGGTAGTGAGCTCAAACACAGTGATGAACTTTTCCTCATCAGAATCAGTTAGTTTAGGCACAACATTGGGGTCATTTTCTGGAAGAATTAAGTCAATTTCTGTTATTTTCTCTTCTGTAAGGGCAGTTATGTCTGGAATAGTGGTGAGGTTTCTTTCAGTAGTTGGAGTGATTTCAGCCTCAGGGACAGAGGAGTCAGTAATATGGGCATTCCCATCAGCAGGGACTTTGAACTTAACTGAGGAACTATAATTGCTTACATCAGATTTACCCATTATATTTGG
>NW_011494682.1:2636356-2655828 GCF_000754665.1 Bison bison bison
GATCGGGGCGTCAGCAATGGCAGCTGTGCTTTCCTTTGGTGTGCCAGAGACTTCAGATGTTAGTGACACATCTTTATCCCCTGGGTCAATGGTATCCAAGAGAATATCTTCTTTTGCTATGTCAGTGGAAAAATCTATTAAGGAAATGGCGTCTGTTGATGAGATATTACCAGTTTTCACTGGCAAGAAGTTTTCAGTGATAGACTCATTAGCCATTGGGTTTTTAATGTCCATCAGAGTGGCAAATTCTTTCTCCAGGTGGGATTCAACATCATCTTCTGATTTTTGTCTTTCCTTTGGTGGTATAAGCTTGTTGCCTGTAGTTGTTGAAAAATCATTTTCTAGCATATAGTCATTTACTGAAGTAACGTGGTCTCCTTCTGATGTAATAGTTGTTTCTGATTTAGGAATAGTGTTGTCAGCCCCAAAGAAGATGGTTGCCTCAGTTGTTGTCTTAGTGCTTTCTGCTGGAGGATGAGAATAAATTTTTGGCAAACCATCTTCAGCCATGGGACAAAGTGGTACCATGCACACTCAAAGGTCTTCCCCTGGGTGCAGTGGCATCCCTAGGCAGGAGAGTGGTGTTCATTATAGTGATGGAAGCATTTGTCATCATGGTGATTGTTGCATCAACCACAGGGCCACTGGCCCTGGCTCTCCTTGGAGGTTGTTTCTGTGCTCTGATTGGGCACTGAGTTATGAGTACTGACATTAAATGAAAGAACTTCCCAGGTGGAACTAGTGGTAAAGAATCTGCCTGCCAGTGCAGCAGACAAAAGAGACCTAGGTTCGATACTTGGGTTGGGAAGATCTCCTGGAGAAGGAAATGGCAACCCACTCCAGTATTCTAGTTTGGAAAAATCCCATGGACAGAGGAGCCTGGCAGGCTATAGTCCATGGGATTGCAGAGTTGGACATGACTGAACACTTGTCAGTAGTCTTAAATGAAAAGATAATAGAGCCCTCTCTGTTTATGAAATCAACATTAAAAGCCAAATAGTATAATTGTGGGGCACTTGAGATTTACCATGTCTCTTTATAAGTGCTACACCTTCCAACACGTGTCTCGTGTCACTTGAAACAGATATAGCAGAGTCTGCCATGTACTTAATGGGTTTAGTGTCAATGAGGGAAATTCCAGGTGCCATGGATTATCAGCATCAGCTTCAGGTTACCTGTTTCTCAAGTAAGTAACAGTGTCTTTTGGAAATAAAGCATCTTCTCTTCAGATTCATAGTATTTAAATGTCTAAAAAAATTAATGACATTTTTGGCAGTGAATGTAGCTGCAGAAGCTAATTAGGTAGTAGAGATTTTAGTTAATTCTTCTCTTTAGAGCAGGAATCCTCACTTTTTCAGTAGGGATAATAAAAATAAGTTATTGGTCTGTTAGGGTCTTGCTAGTTTTCTTCTTCATTGTAGTTGATTTTATTGAATTAACTTGAATAATAGTGAGATTGTCAGATCTTGTAGGTCAAATTATTCAGGAATGGTTTTCTGTAGACAGTGTTATTTCAACCCCAAACACACAAAGACTTTTCTGGCAGAGAGTTGACGTTATACATCAAAATTCATCCAGAAACAAGATCAGGGTGTGACTAACTCTTCAGCCTTAATAATTATATCTTCAATTTCAGAGGGAGTATCTTGTTTTTTTTTTTTTTTTAAATGATGTTAGTCATCATTACTTTGTTATCATCCTTAAGCTTTAGCTAATTAGGTGAAAAGGGATTGTACTCTGGTGTTAAGTTTTTCTTAATGTTATTAAAAGAAAGGGAACTTTCAGACTCAGGCAGAACTAAATCTGAAAAAAGGTAGTGGCATCACCCAGACCAGTAGTTTTCATCTCAAAGACAAATGCTTATTCTTCATTAAGTATGGACTCAGCCTCAAAGTTTGGGCTTCCCTGGTGGCTCAATGGTAAAGAATCTACCTGTAATGCAGGAGATGCAAGTTTGAATCAGGAAGATCCCCTGGAGAAGGGAATGGCTACCCACTCCGGTATTCTTGCCTGGGAAATCCCATGGAAAGAGATACCTAGCAGGCTATAGTCCACGGGGTCAGAGTTGGGCATGACTAAGTGACTAAGCACGCATGAACTCAACCTCAAAGTTTACAGTGTTGTCTCTTAGTTGATTGGTCTGGGACAAGTATATTGCTACTTTCTGTGGAAATATCAGATAGGTTTTAAGATGGACAATTTTCACTTCAAATATATGGGCAGCTTTCCAGAAACGTTTTTGCTTCAAGATGCTACCATTACTCTTGAGAGCTCCAATGTCTTTATTGATGTAGGGAATGCTGTCAGCATCAAGGACAAAGAAGGAAGTCTCAGGTTAGTTATAGACACATTAAAAAAAATTTCTAAATAGAAATAAAGTCAGTTCCAGCACCATTAAAAGAAATATGAGGGTAAAGCCATTCTCTGGGTTGGCTAATTTAATGGGAGGTTTTAACCTCTACTTTTTTTTCTTTCTCATAATTTGGTATTTGTGAAGCTTGATTCAAGATAAAGCATATTATAAACAGAAGACTTGGTGGTTTTTTTGGGGAATTTTGTGTGTGTATGTGTACAAAAAGGGAAAAAATGTAAGTGTTAGGTTGTATAACTGCTAAGTTATCTTAGAGTATTTGGTATTTGTTATGTTGAATACAGTAAAAAATAAGGAGCAAAATATTCATTCTTATAAGCATTTATTCCCTGGTTAGAAATGTCAGGTAAAATGATAACAGCTTCATGAATAAAAATAGTCAAATAGTCTTTCATTTCAGAGATCACTTCCATGATCATCACATCTACTCCCCCAGCGTGAGGTGGAATCACATTGATTTTAGCATAAAAACGCATTTCTCTCTATGGAGACTAATTTTATTATAATATGTGTATTTTATATTGTTGATCTCAAAAAGGACACTTCAGATTGAGAGCGTGTGTCATCCATCAAAAAACAGGAAGCATATGGAGAAAATCCTGGTGGGACTGTTGGAATTTTAGCAATCTTGAGAATGGAACTGGAGTCATCTGCTACAAATAATTTATTTGACCAATGGATCATTCCTACCAAACGTATTATCTGACATAAGAACAGAGGATCAGATTCTGTAAGTTTCATTTTATCTGAATAGTAGTTTCTTCCATTGTTTTAACATATATCACACTAATGAGAACATTTTGTCTTTTCCCAGAAAAATTTCAAATTTATATCTACTCACATATCTCCTGTGGTACATATCTTCCTTATTTTGGCAGCTGCAGCAAGTTTGGTTGGGTAACATTTTTTTATGTTTCATTTGCTCATGGTGTTTGGCTTGGTGATTATGCATCCTTTTAGATAGCATTTTTTTAAGCCTATTTTTCTTTTTAGTGAAAAAGTAGGAACTGCTCACCAAAGGGATAGATTTTGCAGTAAGTCTCCAGGAAGGTCGTTTGCCACCTTTATGATTTTCAGGAATACATGACTAGAAGAATCCTCAGATATAGACTTTGAAAAGGCTGATGGCATAGGGATGTCTACCATTGAGACTTTCTTTGTATTGAGAATATCTTTCTATTTATCAGAAGAAATGTCATGTGAAGTTTTAAAAGAATCAACTGAGGCAGAATTCCCATTTAGAAAGAGTCTATGTATGTTTAGATTTTGCAAGTTTATTGGCAAAAATAGAGTTCTTAACCTTAATTGACAGGATTATAATCAGAATGTAGATGTTGTGGTCATAAAATCTTCATTAACAAAAGAATTCCCACCTTCAGAAACAGTGAAAGAACTGAGAGGAGCAGTTGCATTTTGAGATTTGATTGTATCAGGGTCCACTTTTTTCTCTTTCCTTCCAGTGGTTGGAATGTTAGGTACTTGAGTAGGGAAATTGTAACTAAAGGATGTGTTGGCCTGTGGGATCACTACTTCTCTGTTTCCTGAGAAGATGGTATGTACAGCAGGGGCAGTCAAGACCCTTATATCTGCTTTGTTGTTTGTAGGTGCTTCATGGATATACATTGGGTTAATTGTTTCTATCTGTGACTGAAGAATGTCAGTCTTAAAGTATCTATTTTAGCCTCCTTGTTAGATTGTGGTACTGTAGAAATTCCTTCAAATTTAGGTAATATTTTTTTCTATCTCAACAATAGATTCATGTGTAGTATTTCTTCTTCCTTAAGTTTGAAATTCAGTATCTGTTGCCTTGAGATTGGCTACATTAAATTCCAACTGAGAATTTCCTTTTACCATGGAAATTATATATCCATGTTAAATAAAGATTCTTCATCATTAGGAATAGTGATAATTACTTCTGTGGGTTAAGTATGAGTTCTCAGCCATCAAATGGGTTTCCTGAGGAACAGATTCCTCTAGAAGTGAATCCTTGGGTATGTGAAAGCTTGAGTAAGCTGCTCCAGGGGCACTATAATAATCCTTATTGACTAGTTTATTATCAGTGATGACATTTTTATTCACAAGGTAATGCCTCAGATATGCATCTTTTAGAAAGTTTGTTCCCACCTAAATAGCTGGATTATTTCCTCTTATTTGCACCTGTAAGGTGATTTTCTTCAAATTCAGTAGCTACATCTTTCACTGCAGAAGCTTTAGTTATCTCCCTCATGGAATAGGAATTTGGTTTACTGTATTCTTTAGGCAAGAGTAGAAATCTTGATGGCTATTTCCTTGTGGTCTGAATTTTGATCACCAGAAGCATCAATATCAAAAATTTTGTTATTAGTGATGATAGTAGCAGATGTCTTTGGGTTGACATCTACCATATTGTCTGAAGAACCAGTGGCATCAGCTTGAAGAACAGCATAGAATAAGTGTATACAGCCTTTGGGATACTTTGACCTTTAATACTCTGCCCTTCTGAGACAATGCCTTCATAAGTAAGTGGAGTCTGTAGACACAGGCTTCAATATCTCTGATACTGGCACTGTTGGGTGATACAAGTTTGCATCTTTTGTAAGTCTGGGGGCTGAAGTTTCTTTAGTAGGAGCATTAGAAGTTAGGATGAGAGTTTCAGGTAATCCCATAGATGAAAGTCTTAGAGACGTGGCACTATCTGATGATGGAAGGCTATAATGGCCAATGGTATTTTTGGTTGCAGTAGAGGTAGGGATATTTGGCATATTGGTGGACAGCTTTTTCAAAGGATAAAAGAAATTAAAAGCTGTGTTGATTGTACTTTCTGTGTCTTCATCCACTTTGGAGATGTCTTTACCTGAATGCTGAGCTAAAGGAAAATTATTAAACCTTGAGTCAGGCACTGCAGCCGTACCTGTTCTACCTTCAGTAAAATCGGGTTTCCTGGATGTGGTGGTGTCTCCTCTCCTGGGTGTAGCTACCTTATAAATGTTAATGTTTATAAGGTAATGTTAATCATCACTGTTTTATAAAGCAGGGTTAGTAACAGTTGTGAATGTTCTGCTGTCAGTTATGGGTTTTGTGTCTAGAAAAAGAGAGCAATCAATTATTTTATCTCCCAAGTCAAAGCCTTCAGAGAGAATTACAGTGCCATCAATACCATTTATGGTGCTTTTTTGCACAGATGATTTGTCAGAAAAACTAGAAGGAAAAGTTTTACTTGAATCAGTTGTGAAATGAGTTACAGGTTTGTTGGTATTGACACTGGCATTAGAATCTTTGAGAACAATGGGATCAAAGTTCTTGTTTTCCTGTCTAGGAGTTGTAGCTTGATAATTTTCTCCACCTTTGAACTCTGAGGATGTTGCTTTAGACAGACTGACTCAATGTCTTTGGGGCATACATGGCTAAACTTGTTTTTATAAGAGAATTACTTGCTCTGTCCTCTAATTCAAAGGCACAGTTATCTGAGACATATTCTGAACCACTACCATCAGATAGTTATATAGTTCTCATTTGCTGGAGTGATTTTTCCTGCAGAAAAAATGTCCTCAACCGTTTCTGAACTGTCTTCTGTAAAATAGATGATTTCATATTCAGCAGTTGTTTCTTTCTCTATAAAATCTTTGGGCTCAAATATATTCCCTTTAAAAGTACTTGCCATATCCTTTTCAGAGGTAATGGTATTAGGGAAAATGATAACTTCTTTGGATGGAATAACTGTCTCATCAAATGGAATGTTATAGTCAGTCTTTTTGTTAGTATATTCTCCCACAGTAGTAACAGGAACAAGTTCAGAATATTTGGAAGTTTCCAGGAATGTTATGGAATAAGGAGGAAGAAAAGTTGACCTATGTTGTAGGCCATTTATTTTAAGTGGAGAGTTTGTGATGGCTCCTCCGGTGTCAGTGAATTTATCAGGAGAGGCAGGCCTAGATGCTTCTGGGAGAGTTAATGTAGAATTGGCTAAAAATATCTTTTTAAAATTAGACTGTGTTTGAGGTCTGAAGGGTGTAGCATCAAATTTAACAGTGAAAAGACCTTTCCTATTCTTATTGCTCTTGGAGAGAGGATTGGGCTTGATTCCAGATGGAAGGATTTCCCCCACAGCTGGGATGAGAACTTTTGTATTTCTAAAGTGACTTAATTCAGATTTAGCAGCTGGATCTTCTTGATCAAAAAGATTAGTTATTTTCCTTCTCTCATGGACAATATTTTGAGAGTCTTCTTTGGGGGAAAAGGCTTTCATCATAGTTCTTTGAGACATGGAATATAGTGTGTCTGTCTTAGTCTTATAATTGTCAGGAGTATCTCTATCCAGAGAGAAAAATGAGACAATTTCACCATTAGTGGGAATATCTGAAAAAGTGGGTGATTCAGTTAGAACATTTGAGGCCAATGGATGGGAATGAGTGTCTGCTTGCATGATTATGGCCTGCCCCTCTGGAACATCACTTTCATTAATGACATCACCATATTCAGTTGGTTTCTTTAACATTTCCAACCTAGACAGTAAAGATTCAGACAAGGAGTTATCTGTCATTAGGCCAGAAATTTCAGGATTTTCAGTTAAGGAAGTAGGAGTGAACACGGCAGATGTTAATAGAGATGAGAGTCCTCTAGACTCAACTTTGTCTTCTCCAGGTAACGTGGAATCACCTCCTTCATAACTATCTTCAGTGGAAAGAACAATGAAGTCAGCCACAGTGCTGGATGCCTTATTCAGAGATGAGGAAAAGGTTGAAGGTTTGTTTGCATCCTCAGTATTTTTATTGATGAACGGAAGATCATCATCAGGAGTGACATTGAACTCAACTAAGGGAATAATGTTGTTCTGTGAATGGGGCATATCTTCCAACTTTGAGTTAAGTCTATTTGCATCGAATCTGCCTGATATAGAGGGTTTTGCACCATCTGGGGCAACATTATTATACAAAACAGATGAGACACCTTTCCTATTGAATTGGTCTTTATATTCTACAGGTTTGCTGATCACAGCAGGATCTATAGAGTCAGTTGTGATTATTCTGTCCTTTTCCATTCTTCTCATGAGTTCTGGGCCTGGAACAAATGGATACTCCATTATTTTGCCTTTAGGGAGAGCGATAATGGTGTTATCTCCAGTTGGAGAACTATATTCTATAACTGTTTCAACTGGAAACTCAGGTGAGGAGGTCCAATTTGAGTCACTTGGAGAATAAATCATGGACCCGGGAGACTTTGTGTTAAAATGGACAATAGAACTTTTGAGAGCAGTAGGATCATTGTCAGAATTATGAATGTCCTCTCTGGGGACCAAGTTTTGGTGTTTCCTGTCCATTTTGATATCAATTGGATATCCTTGGGTTAAATATTCAGAGATTGCTGCGCTGGCAGAGGGTGCATAAGACTCAGTTACACTGAAGTCATTGGTATGTGTGCCCTTTCCTATAAGGGGACCATTTCCTTCCTTCAGTAGTTCAAGGATGTAGTTATTTGTAGCATATTCAAGAGCATTGTCAACAGGTATAATAGTTACTATATCATTACTATTTAGAATATTTTGATCTGCCAAAAAGGTATCATGTGTCTCTTCTGAAATGTTTTCTGTAAAAGAAGCTTCTTCCATGAAGGCTGTGTCTTTCTCCATAAAAGTCTTTTCTCCAAATTTATTGTTATCAATAATGTTTTTAGTGCCTTTTGTTGAAATAGTGGGGGAAATATTGGCTTTAATAGAGGGGATATTGCTTTCTCCAGATGGAATATTATTATTAGCCTTTGTTATGATGCCTTTTTTCATTTTGACAACTGGAGCAACTTTGTAATACTTAGAAGAACTACTGAATATTGTGAAATCAGAAGGAAGAGGAGTTGGTTTCCATGACGATAACTTGTCTGTTCCACTGGAAGAGTTTACAATGGTCCCTTCTCCAATAGCAACTTTAGTAGAACTTGGATCATTAGACCTAGATGCTTCTGGAAGAGTTAATGTGGAGCCAACTGAAGAGATTCCTTTTACATGAGAGTGTGCTTGAGGATTAGTAGAAGTAACGTCAAATTTAACAGTGAAAGAATTCTCTTTCAGTGTATTTGCATCTCTTAGAGGAAAATTGCCCATTTCAGAAATATTGACTTCCTCTTCCATGTTGTTGTCACTCTTGGGCAGAGAATTAGACCCAGTTACTGAGGAAAGGATTTTCTCTCCAGGTGGACTGAGAACAATTGCATTTGTAATGTGACCTGCACTAAATTTAGTAGCTGGGTCTTCTTGATCAGGAAAATTAGCTATTTTTCCTTCTTCATAGACTCTATTTTGAGAGACTTTTATAGGATAAAAGGCTTTTATGATTGTTCTATGAGGTTCAGAATATATTTCATCTGTTTTAATTTTAGAAATGTCGATAGTTCCTCTGTTTACTGAGGGAAGTGAATCAGAGTCATTATATGTAGGATTGTCTGCAAAAGCAGTGGAACCAATGGGAAGCTTAGTGGAGGTCAAGGAGTAGAGCTTCAAATCAGTTCCATTAGTAATGGTATCACCACTGTCATTAGCAGAATTAGGGTATTCCACCATTGTCTCAAACATATTTGACCATGCAGTTGAAGTAGCCAAAGGGTTATGTATCACTGGGTCAAAGGTTTCAAGATTTTCAGTTGAGGCATTAGAAATGAAAATGGGCTTTTCTGGAATTTGTAGAGTTAGGAATTCTTTAGACCTAATATTTTCCTCTGGAGACATGGAATCACCTCTGTCATCAGTATTTTCAATGGAGAGAGTAGTGGTATCATTCACAGTGTGGCCTGTATTTGTAGGTGAGGAAGAGATTGATGCCTCACTGTTGAAAATTTTGATCTCTTCATTGATAGAAGAAAGTTTGCCATCAGCGATGACACTGAAATCAGCTGAAGGAATAATGCTTTCCCATGAGTGTGGCGTCTCTGCCATATTAGTTTTTTCTTTAACATTGGTTAATGAAATAGTTTCTGCCTTACCTTGGGAATCAGTGTTATAAGTAGCAGATGGAATGACTTTACTGTAGAATTGATTCTTATTTTCTAATGGAGAGGTGATCACCAAGGAATCAGTGTGTCCATCTAGGAACTTCCTCCCATTCACCATATTTACTGTTATTTCTGGATTTGAAGCAAGGGTATAGTCCATTCTTTTGTCTTCAGGGAAGATAATGCTGGTGTCATCTTCTTTTAAAGTGCCTCCTTTTAGAGGTATTTTACCTAGAAATTTGTGAAGATTCTCACTTGTGTGAGTTGGTGGGTAAGTCATAGATCTGGGAACTTTATAATTCAAATTGTCAGTGGAATTGAGACTATTATTCAGGCCAGAACTGAAGTTTTCTTCTCTAGATATCAAATTTTGCAGCATTTCCTTAGTTTTTGTTTCTGTTGGGGCTCCTTGAAATAAATGTTTGTATGCATCAGCACTGGAGTAGAGTGGGTGAGACCCAACTATTTTGGGGTCATAAATGAGAGTAGGTTCTTTAGGAACTGGATTGTTATTCTCCTCCCGTGGTTCAAGGACATATTTCTTTATAACATCCTCAAAAACTGTGGCATCAAACACAGTACTTATTACATCCTCATCATCTGGAACATTTTCACCCTCTGAGGTAATGTTTGAGATGTTTTCTGTAATAAGAGCTACTTCATTTTCAGTGTTTATGTCTTTCCCTACAAAATTTCTTTGCACAGATCTGTTAGTAAAAATAAGATTTAACATGTCTTTTGTTGAAGTATTGGTACTAGGGGAAATGATGTCTTTGTTAGATGGAGAATTTCTTTCCTGAAATGGAGTATTATTATTAGTCTTTGTTGTAGTATCTTTTTTCATTTTGAAAACTGGATCAAGTTCAGAATATCTTGATGAACTCACAGCAGTTGTAAAATCAAAAGGAAAAGGAGTTGATTTCCACAGTTGCTCATAGGATCCAGTGGGAACATTATGAAACAAACCTATAGGACCTGCATCTTCATCAGACAGAGCAGAACTTTTCTCCTTAGGCTTTAAAGTCTTTTCATGAGACAAGGTGGAATCAGCTGAAAGTGTTCTTTTTAAACTGGGAGGAGCTTGAGGTCTAGCAGAAATATTAAATCTACCAATGAAAGGGTTCTCTCTCAATGTTCTTGAGTCTCCTAAGATGAAATTCCCTGCTTTGGAAACAATGAGTTCCTCCTCCTTGTTACTATTGCTCTTGGAGAGAGTACTGGGCTTGGGGGCTGAGAGAAGTGTTTTCTCCAAAGTTGGAATGAGAACTGTTGCATATGTAATATTACTTAAATCAAATTTAGCATTGGTGTCTTCCTCAACAGAGAGTGCGGCCATTTTCCTCATTTCAGAAGGGAAAGAACTTATTTGTGTAGGTGAAAGGACTTTCATTGTTGTATCCAAAGGTTGAACATCTGTCTTAATTTTATAAATGTTAACAGTCTTTCTCTCCACAGTGGATGGCAAATCAGGCCCACCATCTATGGAATTTCTGGTAAAAGTTACTGAATTAGCAGAGGGAATAACTGAGTCCAAGGAATGGGGCTGAAGGTCTGTTTGGATTTTAATTACCTGATTTTCTGAAATATCAGTTCCATGAATGAGATCAAGGTATTTAGTCACTCTCTCTGGTACTAATGATACTGTCTTTGAAGAGTCAGTCAAAGACCCATCACTTATTAGAGCAGAATCCTCAGTTAGGACTTGAGGCATGAGAATGACACTTTCTGTTGTTTGTAGAGTTGGGAATTCTTTAGATCTAACGTTATTTTCATTAGTTTGTATAGACTCACCTCCTTCATAACTATTCTCAAGGGAAATAGCAGTGGTATCAGCCATAGTGTGAGGTGTCTTCATAGGTGAAAAAAAAGCTGAAACCCTGTTTTTTTTATTCTCAGAAGTTTCAACAACAAAGGAAAGTTCAATATCAGGGTTGACACTAACTGAAGGATCAGTGGCATCCTGTGAATGGTAACTCTCTGGCTTGAAAGCTGTGTCTTCATTATATTTCAACTTGAGTGACATACTGGGTACCCTCTGGTCATACAGCACAGTGTATGGGACTGTGTGTCTCTTGTGAAGCCAGTCTTTGCTCATTATTGGATTTGTGCTGCTGGTGGGATCAGTGACTACATCTGAGAAGGCCCTGCTTTCTTCCACAATTTCCACTGATTCTGCATCTGGAGTATTGATAGGCTCAATCTGTTTGTCTTCTGAAAGATTGATAATGATGTCATTTTCACTCTGGATGCCTCTTTCCAGGGATAAATCATCTGGGGATTCTGGAAAAAAATTCTATTTCCATCTGTTAGGGAGTGAGTCATGGTTCTGGGTAACTTACTTTTGAAATTGATGGTATGATCTTTGAGAAAGGAGCCAACTTTGTCAGAATCAAGGTTTCCTTTTCTGGAGGTCAACAGTTGATATTTTTTAGCTTTGAGTTCTACAGAATTTTCATTTGATAGACTCTCAGTGACATGTATGGGGAAAGGAGCATGAGACCCAAATTTATAGAGCCTTTGGATGAGGGCAGGTATTTTTGTTGTGGGACTCTTTTCTTCTCCGACATAAAAGGAATTTTCCTCTGATAGATACTTATGATCATTGTCATCAAGCCTCATGGTCATTAGATTCTTATTGTCTAGATGATCTTCTTCTGCCAGAAAAACCACATCTGACTCTGTTGAAAAGTCCTTTCTAATAGGAATTACTTCATATTGAGTTGCACTATCTTTTTCTGCAGAATTTAAATATCTTTTCCCATTTATAATGTTCCTGTTGTCATAAGCAAAGATAATGTTGTCAGGTGAAACGACTTTTTTGTCAGTTAGGACAATTATATCATTAGATGTACTAGACTCATCAGCTATATTTAGGTCACTCCCTCTGATAATGGGTGCAGGATCAAGTTCAGAATTATTGATTTTGATAAAATCAGCAACAAAAGCAGTAAGAGGAATAGTTTGTTTCTGGGGTAGATGATGTAACCGTCTATAAGAGGTTGTTATAGACCTCTCTAAGTTATCATAAAGAGAAGAAGAGCCTCTAGCCCTGGCCTTTTCCAGCTGTATTGTTCTTATTGTAGAAACAGGGTTAGTTTCTTTGAAAGTTCCAGGCACTTTCTGTTTAGCAGAAGCAACATCCAGCTTAAGAAGGAATGGATTAACATTTGCTGAATTTACCTCTTTTAAATTCACTGGAATTTTGGCTTCAGAAATAAAGGGCTCATCCTCTACAATAGCTTTATCTTTACTGAAAGATGCATTAGCCTCTGTTCCTGAAGCGGTAGTTTCTTTTTCCATGGTATCAGTTTTATCATTAAGGACCCCATCTTCAGTGGTAAGTATGTCAGAGACAATATTGATAGAATTCTCTGAAAAAGCAGTGGGATCTTCAAGAGGAACAGAGGAGACCATGGAGAGGGGATGAAATTCGCTTTGTACCTTGGTAATCTTCCAGTTTGGGTTTTTGATAAGAGAGTGTTCATCCAGTGGCTCTGATAACTCTATTGTCACAGTTTTATTTGAAAAAGAATCATCATTTTTACTAAGGACAACTGCAGTTCTAGGTCTTTTCCAGTTGGGAATTAATAGTGAATTTAATTTTATGGCTAGAACACCATCTACGTCAGGCATAATGGAGTCACCATTTTCACTGCTCTCCTTAGAGTCAAAGGTTGAGACACTAGGTGAAATGGTGGTAGCATTTGTTGGCATTTTGGCGACATTAATGTGATTAACAGAAGCTATTGAGCCAGTTTTGATTGTGCTCTTATTGATTTCACCACCAGAGACGTTCTCAGCTTGGGAGGCAGTACCTTTAGCCAAGGGATTACTGTGATCCTCTGAAGGCTTTACTTCAGCTAAGTCCATTTTATTTACATTGACTTTAGAGTTTCCTGATGTGCTTGTGTCTGCCAATTCTGGAGCAGCTGTGTTATTAACATTGGATGAAATGCCTTTCCTGTAGAAATGACTTTGACTTTTTATGGATGTGATGACTGCAGCATGATCAATGGGGAGAGTGTCAAATGTTCTCTTCTCTCCCATGGTAACAGTTGTTTCTGTGTGTGGTAGAAACAAATCTTTGGTTTCTGTATTTCCCAAACCAGAAACTTGAGGGAGAATGATGACATCATCATCTTCAGGCCAAGTGCCGTTTTCTGCAGCTGATCTTTTTAGAAACTCAGGGGAAAAAGTCTTGCCTGCCTCAATTAGGGAGGGCACCATGGTTTTCAGATGCTGAGTGTTAAAATTTTGCGTGTAATCTTTGAAAGAAGTGGAAACAGAATCAAAGTCAGTATTTCCTTCTTTGAGAAAGGTGGCTTGGTATTTGTCTTTAGCGTCAAACTCAGGGTAAATTATTCTATATAGAAGACTCTTTGAGACCTCACCTTTAGAGGATGGTGTTTGATATACAAATCCATTTGGTCCACGTGTGTATTTACTAGGTTTTGTACTAAGGTGATTTTCTCCCTTCTCTAGTTCAGAGGCATGCTTATTTGAAATATATTCTGAATCACTTTTATCAGCTTCAGTGATGATCAAGTCCATAGCATTTAGATCATTTTTCTTTGCCACAGTAGTCCCATGCCAAAGAATAATGGACTCATCACCTCTCAATGTATTTGGATATTCCAGTGATAGAGGAGTTCCTATTCCAGACACTTGATAATAATTCCCCACATTCATATTTTCAGAGGGGACAGTAGTGGAGGAGGTCATAGGAACAATGCCTGTATGAGCATTGGTTATGCTACCTATAGCAATTTGGTCTTTTTCTGTTCCTGGATCAGTTTGCTCATCAGTATAGGGTGTAAAATGTTCTCTAGAAGCTCCTTTTCTTAATAAGACACTGCCTTCTGGAGCAGGGGCTATATTATCTTTCATTGGAATCCTAAAATTTGGTGTTGTAATTGTAGATCTTCTTTCAGGGGGAAAAGTGTATCCTTTTGGGACATTTTCTTTCGTCACTGGATAAAAAATATCACCACCAAAGAATTCACCATTGTCATCTCCACTATTACTATTTGCTACAACCACTTTTCCTTTAGACTCAGAAGTAAATTCTTCAAGTAGAGGTTTTGAGACTTCAGTCATGTAAGTTGATGCAGGATTCTCAAATTCAAGTTGGTCAGCTGTGGTTTGGGTGGTTCCTTTGAATCTTATGGAGCTATACACATCAGAATTAGAATAATGTGTATCTGCCAGGTTGTTGCCTGTAGGAACATTATTATCTGAAATAGGTATAACATAAATATGATCCCTCACATTGTCTTCTTTCAGTGTGTTTTCTTCCTCTACTCTAATGTGTATGTCTTTTGGAGGATCTGCTTCATAGTTCAGTGTTATATCTTCCTTGAAAGAGTTTTCAGGTTCATATCTTGAGATATGAAACTTGGTGTCAACACTTCCTTCAGCAGCAGTCAAAGCTGCTGAAGTAAAGTTATGAAAAGTTTTAGGTATTATAATATCTGCCAAAGAGATCTTTTTTAAACAGTTTGTTGCTTGAGGATGATTGAAGTGGGCAACAGACTTCGTGACAGTAGAGGGATCAACTATTAACAGAATGGCATCATCTCCAGACATGTTGGGATCTACTCTGGAAATGGTTACATCATCTCCCAGTTTAATAGACTTATTATTAAGAGCATTAACTTCACTCATGGTAAGAATGCCTTTCTTTGTTGGTGAGGTGGCAGCTATTGAAGCTAAGTCTGTTATAACTTCAGTGTTTTTATTCACATAGGAAATATCATCAGATATGGTACTAATGCTAGGAGGAATATTAGTTGTTTGAGTCCCAGCCATTTTGCCTTTATTGGCAAGTCTCTTGGCATTGCTTGAAGTGATGGCAGCAGGGGCTTGATAGCCATCAATGTAATTAACGATGTCTGCATTATCCAATGTGGAGAGTGATAGGTCATGTTTCATAATGCTCTGAACAGCATTTGGGTTCTCTTTGGTGATAAGTGGATTATCACTGATTACATCATAGTATGAATTATGGAGTATGGGTTTATCCATTCTTCCAATTTGGGGGATAGAATTGCTAGGTAGAAGGAATTCAGTGCCATCTGCTGCTTCCATATTCTGTTTCACAACTGCACTTTTACGCAGACCACTAGCTATTGTTTTGGTGGCCAGTGTCTGAAAATGCATTCTGTCATTTTCAGGTTTTATGACATATAGAACATAATTTTTTCCTCTAGGAGAAGTAAAGTTTCTGTCACTTATTGCTACTTCAGAAATAGGCATACTACTACTTAATGGGGAAAGAGACTTTGTGGTATCAACAGACACAAATCCATTCCTTTCAAAGCCCCTGTTTCCTGATTCAAAGTACTTAGAATTATGTGCAGGTGGAAGATTTTCTATCTGAAAACCAGCATCTTCTTCCACTACAGACTTTACCTCCACATCAGGAGTTGATTCTTCTTCATTAGCTATTTCTTTGTCTATCAAACTTCCAAATCTTTTTCTTGGTGTAAGAACACCAGCTGTCTTTGCAGGCAGGGAGGTCATAGCTACAGTGGGCCTTCCTTCTGGTGTGGTGGCCTTATTAATCATCAGTTCAGAGCTGTTTTCAGAGCTACTCATATTTGTAGTCCCTTTACTTGCATGAGCAGTGACATTGTATGCATTGCTTGGAGAACTGAAGTCAACTTCCAGTGGAATGTTCAAAGGATCTATTGATAATTTATTGATTTGCCATTTCTGTGTCATGGTATCATTAGTGAGATGAGGATTTTCAGCCACAGGATCTGATATCCAAGGACTAGTCAAAAGATCATCATAAATTAGCAGGGAGTTCTGAGCTTGATTATTTTGGGCATTGGGCATTGGAGTAGATGATTCAGCTACTGACAGAAGAGTGTATCTTTTGTACATAGGAAAGTCTGTTTCAAGGTTGGGAACTGCAGCACCACCAGCTTGGTTGTTATTAGTAGAGAGATGAATGCTTTCATCCACAGAGTCAGTAGATTGATCTGAAAGAGTGATATTGACCTTTGAATCTGAGATCATGTCAGCTACACTGTTTTCACTAAAATAAGCAGACCCAACAGTGCTAGGTTGAGTGATAGAGACCACAGGACGAACATTGCTCTGGAAATTGGCTGTTTTAAACACAGTAGATCTTTCAATATCTGTCTTGGCTTTGGCGTCATTTGCAGTACTTGTGATGGGAGTTCTTGGGTTACCTCTGTTGATGAGGTTTGTGCTGTCCACTGTAAAAGGCTTTATTTTATATTTGACTAAGGGATTGAACATACCAGTGGTGCCAGAAGGGAGGATTATTTTGTTTCCTGCTGTTTGGGCATAATCTATATCAGGATTGAAAGAGAAACCTTTTCTTCTATCTGTTGTGAAAGTGTCTGGATGAAAGAAGATGACTTCCTTTACACCTTCATCATCTTGGTCCAGATTTTCAATTCCTTGGAGCATAATAATAACATTCTCAATTCCATCAGTGCTCACAGACTTAGAATTGTTTCTGTCAGTTTGGAGATTTACATCAGCAAGAAAATTAGAATGATACTTAATTCTTGAATTGTCTACATTAGATTCAATTGTTTTAGCAATATTATTATTGATAGGTGTTGTGATGTTTTCCATCTGAACAGGGTGGGTGCCTTCTATCGTACCTTCCTTTAAAGTCCAAGTTATTTTAAAGTTCATGTTGGTGTTGGTCTTTGGTTCCATTGGGATATCGTTAGCATAATGCTTTGTAGAAGTGATACCATTTGTGTTGGAGGCAATTAAGTCCCCCCCAAAATGCATAGTATTTTTAGCTTCATCTAACATTGTTTTGGTATAATTCAAATTACTAATATCATTATTAATTTTCTTATATATTCTATAATTAAGAAAAGAATTTTTAGTATTAATGGGATTGATATTGGAAATGGTTTCATCAATGTCTGTGTCAATTGTGATGGATTTGGTATCAGCATTGTCGTACTTACTCAGAATTGGAATAGATTCAAAGTCATTGCCATCATTTGCAGACAAAATGCTAGGTGTTTGAGCATTAATTGTAGATATACCCTGATTCTTCATGTCTGTGGCGTCAATTACAATAGAATCATCTTTCTGTGGGATTTTAGGATAGTTGCTCATAGTTTTGTCATCTCTTTCCAGGTAGCTAGCATTAATTATAATTATGTTTTCATCCTTCATGTCAGGAACATCAAGCAAAGGTATGTAATCTTCTAAAATGTCTGCGGCATAAGTATTTGCTATATTTCCTTCTTTCATAAGGGTCGTGGTACCAACAAAGGATATACTGTCTGGTCTTGCTTCTTCCATGTGGAAGTTGTTTGCATTTGACACGACAGTGGTACTCTTATCTGCAGAGGCACTGAACTCATTCTTAGCATTTTGGATGTAGGCAGCAGGATTAGGGGCAAAGAACAGTTTAGACTTCCCAGTGGTTGGGAAGAAAGGCTCAAGGCTCTGAATTGTTTTGGCATGAAGGTAGGGAGCAACAGCGGAATTGGACTTATACTGGGGAGTGGTCGTGGATACAGATACTGAGATGCTATTTTCTTCAGAAACAGTCATCCTGTTGTGTGTTATTCTGGAGTTGGGTGAAAGTCTGGAAAGTGTGGTCCTGATAGCAGAAGTGTCCTGCCTGGCAGCAGGTAAAGGTGAAACAATGTTCTTTGGGGCCTTTGCCAGAGTAGAGTTGTCTACAGGATCCTCGACATAAGCAGCGTTACTTGGTAAGTCATTCCCAAATGAGGAAAGGTTATATACACTAGATCGAAGAGTCTCTGAGTGGTTTCTCTTTGAAAGAGATCCAGAGAGCCTTGTTCCACTATTAGTAGACTTAGAGTAGCTATTTGAATTGTATGTAGGTGGAGAATTTTCTTCTGTTCTTAGAATGGATGAGAATTGACTCGCTGAGTGATTGTCTGATGAGGACAAAGGCAGACGGGCGTACAGATGGTGATTTGTCTGAGTGTTTATTTCCTGACTCCCATTATACTATAGAGAAAGAAGTACAATATTCTTGTGAGGTTTCCCTTGCAGATTATATTTTACTGAAAACCTGAAATCAATTGTCATGGCATTAAATTGTTCAAATAAAGCAACATTCTCAAGGTCTCTTCTCTTTATTCATTTAATCAATTTAGAAATATACAATGTCAGTGTGAAAAGGAACAGCTAATATGTTAAGGTTATGCACCCTCTGTAAATATTAATCCAGGAATTCTAAGGCAAACTTTCAGTAACTAATCTCTTATAGTATTAAAAAGTACAGAGAAGCTCTTCAAAATCCCATGCTATATGTATTATAACTTCTATTATCTTTCCTTCATTGTGTATATGATTAACTTTAAAATAAGGAAATTTTATAAATAGAAAATAGAATACTAAAAATACAATGATTTGTTTAGCAAGACATTCTTTCTTGCATCAAACATATGCTGAAAATCTAAATCCATTTTTTACCACCATATAATTTTTAGTTCCATAAAAATATTGTTATCCAAAATGCTGAAACTTACCAGGGAGCAGGCCACAAGATTCAAGATGGTCAGTGTTGGGAGTAGAGTCTTCATTTTGTCTTGTTATTCTGGGCTGCTAAGGTAAAACCAAAATCAGATTGATTATATTCTTTGCAGCCAAAGATGGAGAAGCTCTATACAGTCAGCAAAAATAAGACCGGGAGCTGGCTGTGGCTCAGATCATGAACTCCTTATTGCCAAATTCAGACTTAAATTGAAGAAAGTAGGGAAAACCACCAGACCATTCAGGTATGACCTAAATCAAATCCCTTATGATTTATACAGTGGAAGTGAAAAATAGATTTAAGGAACTAGATCTGATAGACAGAGTGTCTGATGAACTATGGACAGATGTTCATGACATTGTACAGGAGACAGAGATCAAGACCATCCCCATGGAAAAGAAATGCAAAAAAGCAAAATGGCTGTCTGAGGTGGGCTTACAAATAGCTGTGAAAAGAAGAGAAGTGAAAAGCAAAGGAGAAAAGGAAAGATATAAGCATCTGAATGCAGAGTTCCAAAGAATAGCAAGAAGAGATAAGAAAGCCTTCCTCAGCGATCAATGCAAAGAAATAGAGGAAAAGAACAGAATGGGAAAGACTAGAGATCTCTTCAAGAAAATTAGAGATACC
>NW_011494682.1:2655928-2659734 GCF_000754665.1 Bison bison bison
CCTCAGCGATCAATGCAAAGAAATAGAGGAAAAGAACAGAATGGGAAAGACTAGAGATCTCTTCAAGAAAATTAGAGATACCAAGGGAACATTTCATGCAAAGATGGGCTTGATAAAGGACAGAAATGATATGGACCTGACAGAAGCAGAAGATATTAAGAAGAGGTGGCAAGAATACACAGAAGAACTGTACAAAAAAAGAGCTTCACAACCCAGATAATCACGATGGTGTGATCACTCACCTAGAGCCAGACTTCTTGGAATGTGAAGTCGTGGGCCTTAGAAAGCATCACTACGAACAAAGCTAGTGGAGGTGATGGAATTCCAGTTGAGCTATTTCAAATCCTGAAAGACGATGCTGTGAAAGTGCTGCACTCAATATGCCAGCAAATTTGGAAAACTCAGCAGTGGCCACAGGACTGGAAAAGGTCAGTTTTCATTCCAATCCCAAAGAAAGGCAATGCCAAAGAATGCTTAAACTACCACACAATTGCACTCATCTCACATGCTAGTAAAGTAATGCTCAAAATTCTCCAAGCCAGGCTTTAGCAGTACGTGAACTGTGAACTTCCAGATATTCAAGCTGGTTTTAGAAAAGGCAGAGGAACCAGAGATCAAATGGCCAGCATCCGCTGGATCATGGAAAAAGCAAGAGAGTTCCAGAAAAACATCTATTTCTGCTTTATTGACTATGCCAAAGCCTTTGACTGTGTGGATCACAATAAACTGTGGAAAATTCTGAAAGAGATGGGAATACCAGACCACCTGACCTGCCTCTTGAGAAACCTATGTGCAGGTCAGGAAGCAACAGTTACAACTGGACATGGAACAACAGATTGGTTCCAAATCGGGAAAAGGAGTACATCAAGGCTGTATATTGTCACCCTGCTTATTTAACTTCTATGCAGAGTACATCATGAGAAATGCTGGACTGGAAGAAGCACAAGCTGGAATCAAGATTGCTGAGAAAAATACCAATAACCTCAGATATGAAGATGACACCACTCTTATGCCAGAAAGTGAAGAGGAACTAAAAAGCCTCTTGATGAAAGTGAAAGTGGAGAGTGAAAAAGTTGGCTTAAAGCTCAACATTCAGAAAACGAAGATCATGGCATCTGGTCCCATCACTTCATGGGAAATAGATGGGGAAACAGTGTCAGACTATTTTTTGGGGCTCCAAAATCACTGCAGATGGTGATTGCAGCCATAAAATTAAAAGACGCTTACTCCTTAGAAGGAAAGTTATGACCAACCTAGATAGCTTATTAAAAAGAAGAGACATTACTTTGCCAACAAAAGTTCGTCTAGTCAAGGCTATGGTTTTTCCTGTGGTCATGTATGGATGTGAGAGTTGGACTGTGAAGAAAGCTGAGTGCCGAAGAATTGATGCTTTTGAACTGTGGTGTTGGAGAAGACTCTTGAGAGTCCCTTGGACTGCAAGAAGATCCAACCAGTCCATCCTTAAGGAGATCAGTTCTGGTTGTTCATTGGAAGGACTGATGCTAAAGCTGAAACTCCAGTACTTTGGCCACCTCATGCGAAGAATTGATTCATTGGAAATGACCCTGATGCTGGGAGAGATCAGGGGCAAGAGGAGAAGGGGATGACAGAGGATGAGATGGCTGGATGGCATCACCGACTTGATGGACATGAGTTTGGATAAACTCCATGAATTGGTGTTGGACAGGGAGGCCTGGTGTGCTGCGATTCATGGGGTGGCAAAGAGTCAGACATGACTGAGCGACTGAACTGAACTGAACTGAAGGTAAAAGATTGTTGTATGTTATGTTAATTTATTGACAGTGTAAATAACAATTAAAAAATAGTCAGAAATCATCATTATTATGGTTTCTAAAATGCTGAGTTAATTAATAAGATGAAGACAGTGCCCAAGTAATTCTAGTGCATTATTAGAAATGATAATAGTGAGATAGACTACTCTTTTTGCTAAGATCAATAAATGCCATTTTAACTAAGTAATGAGAATAGGAAGAGTTTTAGCTCTTTTCTATAGCTTATAGAGAATCAAGGCGTAAACACTCGAATTAGTACCTACATTTGGACAGAATACTTCAGTGAGGACTTCATCATAAAAATTCATCCTTAGTCTCTTGTTAACCATATGTATATAATCAATTTATTACAGTTTTTGAGGACCATATAGACATAAGCTAACTTACTGAATTTATATTCAGCCAGAGTTTAAAGTATATCTTACCTTGCTAAGGAATCTTCTTTTCAGCTGCCTTCTAGTTTTAACTCTTGACCAAATGAACCTGCTTCAGTAATGCATAGGTATGAAATCCATGTTGAGAAAGTCTAAATCTAGGAGAGAAATGCAAGTCCCTCGTTCTTTCTCCTTTATTTCAGTGGGGGAGAGAAAAAGCTTCATATATAAGGGATTGCTTCTGAGCTAATCCCCAAACAAAAGAAAGGAGAGGAAATGTCTGTTGGCTTTTGTGCATGCAGCTCTCAGGCACAGAGTGACCTATTAGCTTATCTTCAAATTGAAAGGGGCAAGATTCATGTTTTAAACATTATGAAATCTTTAAAAATTAGCTTCTTGTGCCATTCTAGTTTCCCTGCTTTCTTGTTTTTTCTTAATCGTTGCCATCTCTTCTTACACAGCAGAAGTTTGATTCACTATAACAGCATTTAATAACTTACATTGGAATTCACCTTAAAGACTGTGGTTTTCATAAGGACAGAATTGTGTTTGGTTTTAAGTATCTGAAAAATATGATTATAATATGGAAGAAAGAATTTAAAAATCACATGTCTATGACATGTGATTCTTTTTTCCTTTTTTGTATGATTTACATAGATACTATGTTGATCTTTCAGACATCCACTTCCTTCAGTAAACTCAACACTGGCTAGTATGGCTGTTCAGTTTCTGAACTAATTGTCCATTTGCCTGGAATCCAGCAAAGTACATTATCCTTATTATGTCACCTGCTGAGGTGATTCTTTGGTATATAATCTATAACCACCATAAAAATTCTGAAATTACGTTGTTACTGACTTTCAGTTTATACTATGCAAGGCCTGGTATTAACGATACTTTTATTCGATGGTATAGACACTCAGTCTACACTTAATTGGCTTGCTTTCTCTTCTCATTTTAAAACACTTAAATTTTTGCTTAATGGTAACAACTTTTTTTTCACCCTGCATACTTCTTTCATATCATATAACCCAGAAAATCAATAATGATTGTGACATATGGTTCTAACTAGATGGAAAGATAAAATCAAACCTCTTGTCATCTTTTTTTCTATCAGGATTGTCAATTTTCCCTATCATCTGGCTTAATACTTTTCTGTAGCTGACATTCTTTTATTATGTATTGGAACAAATATTGAGTCCCGAAAGTTATGTCCAAGGCTGTCATTGGATTGCTTTTTTAATCAGGCAGAGCACTGATGCACTAAGCATCTACATAGTAATTACCTTCAGATCAAAAGCAATGTGTCATGAATTGAACAATTATAATCTTATCACTTTGGTAGCTTGGAAATATGATCCCAAGATATTAAACATTGCTCTTTGAGTTAAAGTAATTGTTGGAAAGCTAGTGCAGTAATACATACTTAAAGATGAAACATTCATTCAGTTAGAGATTATATTTGCAGGTCTTTTTGTTTCATGTAAGCCGCCAGACTCAGACTCAGAATGCTTTGCTGGCACTAATTCATCTTTATAAGATCTAAGATTTTCACCTAGTGGTTTCCAAAGTTGAATCTGAGACAAGAAAATAAAATCTTTGTTTGTTAAGAAACGTCATCTTTGAAATTCTTTTTTCT
>NW_011494682.1:2659834-2675540 GCF_000754665.1 Bison bison bison
TTTCTTTCTTTGTAGTCTAAGAAGTCCTAATCCATTGCCACCTTTCATCAAGGTGAAAAGTTCATTTATTTTTACACATGCTTTTCAGTTTATGACCTACTTAATAATTCTGGCAGCTGTCCTCTCTAGTGTTAAAGTGGACCAACATGAGTACTTTTCTATATACTAAAAAAATAATATTGAAGGAGGAACTACATATTAAAAAATGGATTATTGGTGTCCACATTCTTACATGACAAAAGTGAAGCCTACTGACATGGCCCTGACTGATTTTCACAGAATGCTTGTTTTGTTTTACTGAATCTTCAAGCATATTAGTACCACATACTTAATAACTGAGAATATTGACACCTACTTACTGGGTGTCCATGAAAGCTACTGGTGGAAACACAGAAGTAGAAGTTACAATACATTCAGGAGTCTAAATAATTTATAATCCATTCTAGGAGGAAAAGAATATACATGACATCCATGTTTATTGCTATTTGTTTACTCATTTATTTATTCAAGTATTGATGAGTACCTGAAAACTTTAAGCTTCAGCTCCAGGCCCTGAGTGACACAATGGGGAGGAGATAGGTAAAATCTGCCCGATGAGTTACACAATCAAAGGACTATAATTTGGGGGTTCAGAAGAGGAGAAATGTCTTTGGAAAGGTTCTTGGCTTTCAGGTTTAGGTAAGTTTTGAGACTGAAGTTGGGTTAGGGGAGATTTGTTAGGTGTAGGAAAAGGAATGAACAGTGGCACAGAAATGAGAATTCTCATGGTTTATTGGGTTAAGAAGAGAAAATGTCTGATCTCATACTTCTTGCATCCATAGCCTGGGACAAAAGGAGATCAGTGGAGATCTAGAGGGGCCCGAGAACTCTAAAGTGAGTAAATTCCCTTCTTTTCATGTCACTATACTCACTGGAATCTGGGTGGAGTCTCATACACCTGTAGTAAGACTGACCCTTTTTGGATCTTCAAATTTCAATATATAGGAATGAATCCAAGGCTCCAAGACATTTAAACCCCTTTCTAGTCTGAAACGCAACACCATGAAGAAAACTAATCTTATTATGCCCTTTATTTCTCATGATGTGCAAAACATCTAAAACCTAGTTCTTCTAACCTGAAGACATACCTGTACCACTGTAAGAAGATTTAGAAAATGAATGTATTAGAGAACTTTATTATGATTGCCATTCAGCATTAACAGGCACCTAGAAGTCGTAATCAAGTGTGGTTTTTCTCTAGTTGCAAGAACAAAATGGATGAAGGGTTATATATTTACTCCAAATTGATGTTTTTTCCAAAGCAAGTACTGTACAGCAAGTGCAGGATAAGGGAGTTAATGGTGTCTAAAAGGGAAGGATTATAGTAATTGTTTATGGAATGCTAGTTGGATAAGAGGATAGTAAGGACTCACAGGGAGGAAGGAAGAGTTAAAAGTTGATGGGATCAGTGGACTGTAGGTATTTTTGAAGTTAAAGAATTGTTAAAATCAGGGTAGCAGAAAGGGAGTTGTTTGTAATATTAGTATTGGTATTTTTAGTTATAGCCATGGGAATGAGTGGTTAAAACAGGGTACAAGGTAAACATATAGGCAAATGGAGTTGAGGAACTGAGGGAACAAAACATTGAAGAAATTTTCTTTGTGGACACTGAAATCACCATAATTGAAAAAGGAGAGGTACAAAATAAGCTATAGTGAACCAGGAGATAAAATCTGTGATGGCTGATTTTGTGTGTCAGTTTGACTGGGTCAAGGAGTGATCAGATTAAATAATATTTCTGGGTGTGTCCATGAGGCTTCTTTTGGATGAGATTAGCATTTAAACTCGTGAAGTCAGTAAGAGTGAAGTGAGTGAAGTTGCTCAGTTGTGTCTGACTCTTTGCGACCCCATGGAAGACCCCTGTGTAGCCCACTAGGCTCCTCCATCCATGGAATTTTCTAGGCAAGAGTACTGGAGTGGGTTGCCATTTCCTTCTCTAGGGGATCTTAAAGCAACATCCAATCCTTTGGGAATCTGAATAGAAGAAAAGATGGAGGAAGGAGGAATTTGCCCCCTTTAGCTTTCTACTTTCCTGGTTTAGCTTGGATATCAATTTTCTCCTGCTTTTGGACCAGAATATACAACATTAGCAACCCTTGTTCTCAGGCCTTGAACTAGACTTGGTCTGGAGTTACACCATCAGTTGTCCTGGGTCTCCAGCTTACAGATGGCCTATCATGAGACTTCTCAGTCTCCATAATCATGTAAACCATTTCGTCATGATAAATCTTTCCATTAATGGATATATTTATATATATCTTTTTATAATAGCTTCTTCCCCTTCAAAATTATAATATCTCCTGCTCATCCTCACTCTTAGTAAGTGGCCCTATTCCTTATTTCATTAAAACAAAATGAAATCAAAAAAGTACATTCACAAGTTGGACCACCATATTTCCTTATCCCCTATAATTTGAGTCCATACATTCTATCTTCCCTTGCAATTACTATGGATGAGTTCTCCAAAGCTAAGCTTAAGGCCAACTCCTCCATTTTAGAATAGATCTTACCCCTCTTGCCTAGCCAAAGATTTTATTCCATTAATCCTTTCTCTCCTATATTATTATTTTATCCCTTTGTTTGCTCCTTATCAATATACAATATATTTGTTGGCTCATTATCATCAATATACAATATACAAAGACATGATGTTCTTTCTTTTATCTAAAAAAATAATTTTCAAAAAAATTTCCTCAAGCATGCAAGGTTTCATTATGAGTAAATCCTTGCTCTTAGTGTATAGCAGATATAACAGATTTATAGAATGAGCCTTTAAGTAATGTAGGACAGTTACCCAATGATCTACCTTATATATGCATGCTGCTCCAGGGGATCTTCTCAACCCAGGGATGGAACCCAAGTCTTCTGCATGGCTAGTGAGTACAGCACATTGTTCCTCACTTCCTTTTACTAGTGGTCAAAATTGTTTGAATCCATTTGAAGGATGTGCCTTTCTGATTCATGTGACGAGACTTGGTTGGAATTATTTGTCTGGAATGGGCTCAATGTCCATTCCTTTGTCCTCATCTGGGTTTTAAAATTCAAGCTCCTAGATTAACAAGAAGAACCACATCCTTCAGGTCAGCCTCAGAGTTCAGGCACATCTTTTCCTCCCTGGATTCATTTGCATTTTGTTTTTCTATCTTGGGGATTTCCCTTCCTATTGGGCTTCCCTGGTGCCACAGATGGTAAAGAATCTGCCTGAAATGCAGGAGATGTGGGTTTGATCTCTGAGTCAGGAAGATCACCTGGACAAGGGAATGGCTGCCTACTCCAGTGTTCTTGCCTCGATAGAAGCAATCTCAGGATAGAGGAGCCCAACAGGCTACAGTCCCTGGGGTTGCAAAGAGTTGGACACGACTGAGTGACTAACATGTTCCCTTACTATTATTTTGTCCCAAAGTCAGCTATACATTTAGAAGCATATTTATTATATTTAATTCAGAATTTCTGTCTCAAAATGTTAATATATATTGAATATTTTCCATGGTCTTAAAAATAGGCAAAATGGCAAGGACATGTCATATTATATTAGTGAGCATGCCCCTCTGTTTTCACCCCTTTGATGTCTTCTTATAGAGCTTGGCTTATGGGAGTTTTAACCCACACATTATTTGTTTATATTTTCTGTAGTCCACATATTTACCTCGAGAAAGCAAAAATTGCAGGACAAAGTTAAACAGGCAGGGGAGACTTCATTCAAGACTACTGCAATAGTTGACTCCACTGAACAGATGAGAGGTTTTTAAGCACCACGTTGAGCCAGTACTGCAGGGTGTTACGACATGCTGACCAATGGGATGTGTCAAGCACATTGTATGATTCTTGAGTCTGCAAATGTCTTCCGCTGTGATTAGGTCATCTGTATTTACTAATTGGTGCTTAATCACGTTAGGCTGTTGCCCTCCCGCAGAGACTAAGAGATAGAGGCACTGTGTTCTTTGGCTTCTAGGTCCTTAAGAACTTTCCTCAGTTGTAAACTTGGAGAGAGGCTTTAAAAAGACTGATACCTCAAAGGGACAGAAAAAGAATTAAAATTGAAAAATTTCTAAGGAAATGTTCCAAGACTCCAGGGATCTAGAGTCAGAAAAAAAACCTGTCTAAAGTTTAGTCAAACTGAGGGTAACATTAAGATCTCAGTCAAAGTGAAAGTGTTAGTTGCTCGGTTGTGTCCGACTCTGCAATCCCATGGACTGTAGCCCACCAGGCTCCTCTGTTCATGAAATTCTCTAGGCAAGAAGAATACAGGCCTAGGTAGCCATTCCCTTCTCCAGGGGATCTTCCCAACCCAGGGACTGAACCCAGGTCTCCTGCATTTCAGGCAGATCTGAGCCATCAGAAGCCCAGTCAACCTTCTATTTAAGTATTGCTCATTATTTGGAGCTTTTTAGTGAGACAAGCTGTTAGGTTTTTAATTCATATCCAAACGTGTGAGAGTTATGCAAATACAAACAAGGATGAATGATTTTCAAAATGATTTATTGAACAGAAGCTGAAGAAGTGAAAATGAATGCATTCAAGAGGAGAAAGGGTGAAAGAAGCAGAATTTCTAGAATGGTCTCATTTCTGAAGTATGATGACAGTCAATTCTTGAGCCAGTATTGGTGAAAGTTAAGGCGAGAAATTTAATATTTAGGTAGAATAGGACCTAGAAAAATGTTGAGAAATATAAAATTAATCCCTACTGTCCTACAAACAACACCTAGCTCTTTTGAAATTGCTATTTTCTATTTCTTATGTGAAATTAATTCCATTTAAGTGAACTAACTACCTGCACCTGCACCCAGGATCGCTCTCTTATTTTCCTAACATCTCATCATTCAACCTTAGAGTAAAACATATCTAATTACTTAGAGTAAAACATATCTAATTAGAAGTTTACAGTAAGTATAGCTAGCTAGCTGCTATGTTTAAGGCCTAATCCATCATTACTACTACCTAGAATGTTTCATCCACCTTAACAAACCCCTTATATAAATTTTGATAAATCATATGTTCCAACACTCTTTTCTCTGAAATTATCCTAGATGTGCTTCTTCTTAAAAAAGATACAGATGCTTATTTACAAAACAGAAATATACTCACAGACATAGAAAACAAACTTATGGTTACTTTTCTGTATACCTGAAAATAATGCAACATTGTAAATCAACTATGCTGCTGCTGCTAAGTCACTTTAGTCGTGTCCGACTCTGTGCGACCCCATAGACGGCAGCCCACCAGGCTCCCCCCATCCCTGAGATTCTCTAGGCAAGAACACTGGAGTGGGTTGCCATTTCCTTCTCCAATGCATGAAAGTGAAGTCGCTCAGTCGTGTCTGACCCTCAGTGACCCCGTGGACTGCAGCCTTGCAGGCTCCTCCGTCCATGGGATTTTCCAGGCAAGAGTATACTTGCCTGGAAGAGTATTAAAAAAAAAAAAGTCTTTGGACTAATGCTGAATCAAGAAAGAAAGTTTTATATCATGGCTCTACAATCTAGATGAGTTTTTTGGTGTATTGTATCTTCATTAATATAAATTTTTCTAAATTTATTTTCTTCTCCAAAGATTTTCTTTTTTAATTATGGCATCATGCTTTCATTACTAATAACTTAATTGAGGTTTCACTCTTCCTATTTTGGTCAAGTACAATTGCTTACAGTTTCTTGGTTGTGATACTCATTCTAATGTTTGAACATTTATACCTGCCAATTTCCCTTTCTGAAATACTGTCTGAGTGTTTTCATATCCATAACCTTATCAGATCCCGCCTGACTCTCCAAGGACTTTATTTTATATATATATGTATATAGTATTTAGGGACTTCCGGTGGTTCAGATGGTAACCGGTGGTTCAGGTGGTTCTATCTGCCTGCAATGCAGAAGACCCAGGTCTGATCCTTGGGTTGGGAAGATCCCTGGAGAAGGGAATGGCAACCCACTCCAGTATTCTTACTTGCCTGGAGAATTCCATGGACAGAGGAGCCTGACAGACTACAGTCCATGGGATCACAAAGAGTTGGACACAACTGAGGGACTAACATAGTATCTGGAATGGCAGAGCTTAGTAATCTTTATTTTGAAAAGATGCTAAGTGATTGTGATTCAGCTGTCTACTGAATGTGAGATCACCATTTCAGAATTCTAAGTTTTCTGACTGTTGGCTTAAATATTAAGACATTTGGATTCTAGCCTTGGCTTTACCATTGTGTGTTCTGAATGTGACCAAATCCCAAAACTCTGTATCCTATATATAAAATGAGAGAATATCTACTCTTTTTCATAGGATTGCAAAAAATTGGGGCAGATCAGGTGTGACTAGCTATAATGTAAGCTATTTGGAAATACGTAGAACGCTACTGAATTTCCTCATTTCATTCTTTGCATGCATTGTTTACCTGTTACTGATACGCTTGATATGTGCTGCTGCATTGCTTTTATGTTGGGCCGCTGGTTGTAGCTTTATTTGCTGTGGTTGGGGTAACAGGTGGTGATTGTATGGCACTATCCATGCAGAGGCTGTATTGGTGGTGACTATAGATGTGGAACTGGAGGTTACCCGGGGGGTAGTGGAGGTTGCAGCTGGGGTGGTAGTGATGGCATTAGTTTCAGGCGTGTCGGTTGTTGCTATGGTTGTGATGGTTCCAGGAGGTGTAAAGGTAATTACATCTGTGGACTCTGAAGAACTCATGGCAGGATTAACCTCATCAGCAGTGGCAGTTGTTTTAATTTCTTTGGTTGTAGAGTAGTTCAATTCAGTGGTTGTATGTTCAGATACAGTGGTAGTGATGGAAATCGATGTGGTGGCAGCTTCAGCTGTAGTGTCCACTATCGATCCAGTAGTTTCCTTATTCTCTGGAGTTGTATTCATAGTTTCAGGGGTTGGAAAATATGTTTCTGCAGTAGGGGCAGAAGTAAGTGGGGTGGTATTCAGGGTACCTAGTAATACTTGTACTGACAACAGTTGTGGCACCTGAGGCTGAGGGTGAGGGTGTGGTTGCAACACTTGTGGAGGCTGCTACTGTTGCAATGGTGGCTGTTATGGGGATTGTGGTTGCAGCTGAAGCAGCTTTTCCTGTTGTAGCCACAGACATGGTGCTTGCTCCTAAAGTTGTGGAGTCAGATGAAGGGGTTGTGGCATCCGTGAGTGTAGTCATGGCGTCTTCAGTTGGACCTGTGGCACTGGGGGTTGGGTTTGTGGTTCCACTGTTGATGGTCAAGGTACTAGACTCAATAGTAGATGTAGACATACCTTGTGTGGTGGTGGCAGCACTTGGCGAGGTTGTGGTGGCCTCGAGAGGTATGGTGACAGTGACTGAAGGTACAGTGCTAACACTTGTGGTGACACCAACCCCTGGAGTTGTAGAGGCTGCTGTAGTGACAGTGGCGGGTCCTCTAGCTACTGTGGTTGTAGCTGAAACTGTTGTACTTAGAGCTGGAGATGTGGAATCTACTGAGGATGTAGGGTTTTTAGCTGTGGGGGTTGTGGCATCTGCAGGTACTGTTGTGGCTTCAGTGGTTATGTCATCTGCTGGTGGAGTGATAACTTCTTTCCCTGGAGCAGGAGCTACAGAAGCCTGGACAGTGGTTTTACCCACACTGGTCAACACACTGGGTTTAGCAGTAGAGGCTGAAGTCACAGGTGTTGAAGTAGAAGCACTGGCTACAGTTGTGCCAGCAGAAGCAGTAGTCATGCCGATGGCTGAGGTTGTGATGACACCAATGGTGGCTGTATTTGCCTGTAGGTTTGAGGAGGCTGTTGCTGTTGTGATTGTTCCCTCAGGTTCTGGGGTTGAGGATCCAGCTGTTGTAGCAACCGTGGATGTGAAGTCTGTTTCCAAGGTTGTGGAATCTGTTGCACCAGTTGTGACCTCATTGAGTGAAATCGTGGTGGCAACTGCAGTGGTTGTATCATCGACTGACTCTGATTTCGTCATTCACTAGGATAGTATCTTCAGGGGTTATGTCACCTACTGGTTCAAGGTTAGTCTCACCCACGTGTGTGGTGGCAGTACCAGGTGAGCTGGTGCTTGTAGGACTTGGTGTGACTATGGTTGTGGCGCCAGGTGCAACTGTGGTTGTGATGGAACGGAAGCAGTACTAGAAGTTCCAGGGACTTTTGTGGTAGTGAAAGCAAGAGTTGTGGCAGCACTGGCTGATAATGAGGGAGCACCAGCTCTGGTGGCACCTCTCCCTAGGGTTGTGGAAGGTGTTAACATTCGTGACTCCAACACCTTTGGAGGTTGTGGCAGTAGCAGTGGTGGCACTCATAGCGGGGGATGTGATACCTGGGTTTGCTGAAGTTGTAGAGGCACTTTGAGTGGTGGGATAATCTACAGGTAGGAGAGCGGTGTCAACTGCTACGTTTGCTTTAGTTTCTGAATCCGCTGAGGTAACACCAGGTGCAGCAGTGGTGGCAGTGGTGAGGAGTATCGTGGAGCCAGCTCCTGGTTTGATGGAAGTTGTAGAGCTGGAAGCAGTGGGCTCTTGTGATGTGCATTTCACTGAAGGTGCCGCTGACACCGTCCCAGGTGCTGATGCAGTTGTAGTGGAGACAGCATCTATTGCTGTTAGTGGTTGATGTCACTTGGCTTGTGGTGGCAGCAGCTGAGGATAGAGTTTCAGACGTTCTTGTGGTTGTGTCTGATCCCTTAGTTGTAGTGGTCGGGCCTTTAGTTGTAATGACTTCGGGCCCCGTTGGCCTTATTGGAAGTTTGGGTTTATGACAGGGTGGCTTATGAGGCAGATGAGGTTGGTGTGCCTGGAAGTGTGGAGGACTTGGCCATGGCCTTGGTGGAGGTGGATAGAATGGATGAACCTTCAACGGGCACTTATGTGATTGATTTGGTTGTTGGCAAAGAAATTTGTTATGATGACATTTAGATGGAGGATGTAATGGAAGTGGCTTTGTGATTTTGTTCTCTGGACATTTTTTCCTTACAGCTTGAACTGATTTAGATCCTTTTGGTTTAGATGGTTTTAACCTTTTTTTGACAACTGTAGATTTCCCTTTTTTAGACTGTTTTACAGTTTTGCTGTCTAAGGGAGGTTGTCTTTTTATTCCTTGAGGGAATGTAAGCTGATTTGAAACTTTCTTAAGAGGTTTAGATGGTCTCTTTTTGGACTTCCATGGCCTTTTTGCTGTTAGAGTTGTGGGCTGTCTTTGTTTAGATGGTTTTATAGATTTACTCTGTGCAAGAACTGCTTTTGCAGTCTTTTTACCTGCTGTGGGCTGTTTCTTTGTAGTTTTTTTTTTTTGTGTGTGAATTCCTTTCTTAGCTAGAGATCTTTTTGGTCTTTTGCAGATTTAGACAGTTTTTTGGCAGGAAGGTTTGATTTTTTTAGATTTTTCTTTTCAGCCGGAGTTTGTTTGAGAGCTGGAGATATGCTTTCTTTTGCTTGATTTGAATGCTTCCTGGTGGATTTAGACAAGGAGCTTTTAGATGTATTTGGTCCTTTCTTTGAGACTAATTGTGTTTTTAGTGCCAATTTAAGTGGTTTAGGCGGATTCACTTGTTTCTTGGCAGGTGAGGGAGAGGGTTTTTCGGCTATAGAGGTTTTCCTTTTTGTTGCAACTTCTTTTGGTTGATTGAGCTTTTTCTTGGCAGATGTAGACGGTACCTTTTTAGATTTAGTCAGATTTTTCTTTTTGGTTTTAGAAGCTGCTCTTGTTCCCGTTGTCTTAGTTGGTCTTTTTTTGACCTGAGTTAACAGTTTGGTATTTTGTTTCTTTAGAGTTTTCTTTTTGGCTACACTTTTTGGGGGAGTGATTTTAATTGCTTTTGCTTGCTTCTGGTTTTTCTTGGTGTATGAAGACAGAGCTCTGTGAGATTTAGCTGGTGTGTTCTGTGGGGTTGATGAAGTTTTGGGGGAAGCTTTTATTGCTGTGGAGTTAGATGACTGTGTTTTGGATAATATAGATAAGACTTTAGATTTCTTCTTAAGTAAAGATGATTTTGAAGCTGTTCCTATTGTGGTTTTTAAAAACTGTTTCTTAGCAGGTGTAGACTGGATTTTCTTGGACTTTTGTGAACTCTTTTTAGCTGAAGTTCTTTCTGAAGCTGCTTTAGCCACTCGGCAAATTCAACGGCTTCTTGCTAGAAGAGAATGGGCTTTTTGAATGCATTTCGATTGTTCTTTATAGTAAAAAATGATTTTGGTGCTGCTGAAGTCCTTTTTGACTGTTTCTTGCCAGTGGTCTTTTGACCTTTTTTAGGCTGTTCCAGAGTTTTGCTTGACCTCAGTAGAATATTTTGTTCTGTTAGACCAGAGAAATGGGGGGTCAGCCCTTTCTTGGCAGAGGCCAATGTGCTTTTTTAAGGCTTGCTCTGGTTTTGTCTTTGTGATGGCTTTTTCTTTGTACTTAGAGTCTTCAGATTTGAAGATAACTGACCGGGGTCTTTGTTAATCAGTGGAGGTAGGACAGAGGCACGAGAAGGGGCTTGAGGTTTCCTAATGACCTGGGTGGATGAAGGTCTGCTCCTTGATGACCTGGTGGGGAATCTTTGCACAGGTTGACTGTTGTTTGTCTTTCTTGTTGCCTGGCGTCATGGTTGCTGACTCTCACTGAACTACTGAACTACTACGGGGGGAGAGAATAGAAGACATCTCCAAATGAAACAGTCAGTTAATTTTTGCTTTATATCCTCCCTTTCATTTTAGAAACTGGTCTGCTTTTTCAGTTAGGAGGTGCTTTGATTTTGAGTGTCAGACAAATTTAGAATAATCTTAAAATGCATGCATACTCTGACTCTGCAACCCCATGGACTGTAGCCTACCAAGCTCCTCTGTCCTTGATTCTCCAGGCAAGAATACTGGAATGGATTGCCATTTCCTTCTCCAGGGGATCTTCCCCACCCAGGGATTGAACCTGAGTCTCCTGCATTGCAGGTGGATTTTGTACCACTGAGCCACCAGGGAAACCCTATAACTATAAAATACCAAGGCATATTACGTGGATGATTAGAGAAAGTACCTGGGTATTACTTTCAATGCTAGTGTATTTACTTGGAAAATTGAAAAAAATATAGAAATGTAATTTGGAGGAAATCCAATTAGTTGGTTTTGTAAAATGCTACCACTAAATCTATGAAAATTTGTTTTTCCCTTAAAAACTGCTGAGTAAAAATCATTGTCATGTCCTTTAGGAATGAATGAAAGAACCACATAGGCAGCTGTGTTACCTGAATCTCAATGAAAGTATTACAGCTAAATTCCAGTTTAGAAATTATATAAAGGAACAGTATTTGGTGTTGAATTAAAAAAAATGGATATTAAAAAAATGCAGGAAAAAACTGTTTTTCCTGCTTGCCAAAGCTTTGTCTGAGGCATTGAATGTTGTGGGAAGAATTTTACAAGGAAATAATAATGATAACAGAAAAGGAAGGACTCCTTGGAATGAAGTGTGGTTGGTTAAATAAAAGTGAGCAGACATTTGAAGATCACATGTAATTCTAAAAATAGTGGATACTATACTCTCTGATCAAAGACAGATATGAGAAACTACTGAACAGCACGTAATTGAACCACAAGAGCAGAAGTTTTTTTTTTTTTTTTCCCTTCTCTCTCTGCAAGAGATATAAAAGGGAAAATCTAAAGCCATACAGTTCAAGAGAACCAGTCTCTTATAAATAAGAAATATATTTGCACAGTCATGGATAAGACAAGTCAAATATGTGAAATTTAATTGTTTATTTTAGATGTCAGTAGGAGACCATCTTACCCTCTTCCTTTTCACTGTAGTTACGTCTTAAGTGGAGGAACATTTTACAGCTTTTGGTCATGAGAATGTGATAACAGACCCAGAGAATTACTGAAAAACAAACTTGAGAGATGGGTAAATTCACACTCATTTTTCACCTTTGGAGGGGAAACTCCTTAAAATGGAAGTGATGGGTGGATATAGACATTAAAGACAAGTAGGAGTCTTGGTGATTTATTTGCCAGTCTAGTTCTATTCCTTTAAATTTATTTGGAGATTTTCTCATACTTCACCCTCTTCAACAAATAGCCATCCCTTCCTCTGCTCTCTCTCCATTTTTCTCTATTTCCTTTCCACTCTTCCTTCTGCTTTGCCCCTTCTCCTCAGATTCCAAGTGATTTTGAATTGATCTATTTCCAAAGATGTTAGAAGTAGAAGGTAATTTCCTGTTTCTTTCCATCTCATGTGACCCTGTTCTGTTTTTAAAAATACGTACTCTCACTCTGACCCCCATCTTAGCGTTATATAACTTTCAATTTTAGGTAGTTATTCTAGTTTTCAAGTATATAAAATCTTACCAGGAAACAAATGGCAAAGACCAGGATGAGTCCAGTCAGGGTTAAAGCCTTCATCTTGTCCTTTTAACCCCTATAAGAAGATAAATAAGAGAAAAGATTTGTTATGTGCTTGAAAATGAAGAAATGATTACTAAACTGCTCAGCAATAAAAAATTAAAGTTTTATTAATAGCAATTTTAAGAATAAAAATTCTTTTCCTAAAATTAAACCTAAAATGTGGATGTAAAATTAAAATATTTATGTGTGTGTATATATATATACACATATATATTGAAGACACTATCATTATTATTTTGAAACCACTGAAAAACTAGTTTTTTTCTACTTGATTTGCCAATGAGACTATTTTAAAAATTTGTGCTTATAAGAAGAGCTTCATTTTCTATCAAGAATTATAAAAAATAAATTCTTCATCTATTCGTTTCAGTCACTGCATGTGTGCACTCACATATGAGCATGCATGCACACACACACAAAAGCATCCTACTTCCCCTCCCTTCCTAATTCCCATGATCATTTAGGAAAATTATGTGAGCTGTGGCATAAAAAGAGTTCTAGGAAGGTACACAGAGAGCTATTAAGTTGAGAGATAAACATTATGGAACTTGGTTTCTGTACATCTGATGGGTGATGTGGTGCTCTATGCATTACTATGTTTCAAGGACAGGTTCCAGGGAATCCTAAGAGTCTATAAAGCTATTTGACTTTTGCTCTTCTCTCTCTGATATCTGTATGTGTGTGTATATATATATATATATATACACATATATACATATATAAATACATATATATGTACATATAAATATATATATATTTAGTCTACAGAGTTTTATAACAGTTCTGAAATTATTTTGTAAAATGTTATGTACTTTTCCTCTTAATAAATGATTTTCAGATGAGGTACACTTGACAATTAAAGTTATTGAATAATGAAATCCAGTTCTGACCTACATTACTCTAATTGTAAAGAACACTATGTTTTTCTTCCTAATATAGACAGTTGTGTGGTTAGAGTGTGTACCATGTGTCTACCATGCCAGATTATTAAGATGAATATACAGAAAAACAGACTTCTGATAGCAGAATTTTGTGAAAGGAAATGGAAAAGACAGCCTGTACATATCTTAGGCATTACCTTAGGGAAACTCAGTATAAATGAATTAGTCTCTAGTAGCATGTGGCAACCCACTCCAGTACTCTTGCCTGGAAAATCCGATGGATGGAGGAGCTTGGTAGGCTGCAGTCCATGGGGTTGCTAGGAGTCGGACACGACTGAGTGACTTCACTTTCACTTTTCACTTTCCTGCATTGGAGAAGGAAATGGCAACCTACTCCAGTGTTCTTCCCTGGAGAATCCCAGGGACGGGGAAGCCTCGTGGGCTTCCGTCTATGGGGTCGCACAGAGTTGGACACAACTGAAGCGACTTAGCCGCAGTAGCAGCAGCAGCATGATCATTTTCTGAAATACTGAAACATTATATTTCCAGTCATATATGTTTTGGAACTATTTGTGCTTTTACTTCAACAGTGTTGAAGTAAATTTACTAAAAGGTAAAGTTTACTTGTAGAAAAATGAAAAAAAAAGCCACTATTTTTTCCAAAATCTCTATGATCTTTTAATGTGGCCAGTGAAGAGAATAGTATAGAGATAGATCTCTTTTAAAACCTCCTTTAAGAAAACTCTGGAGTTCATTTTTTTGTGTTAATTCCTATATGGCTGTATTTCTCTTGACAGAAGAGTTGTATAGCTTCTACTGGTTCTATATTAACATGTTTTTTCAATTAATAGCCTTTTCTTACCTGCCCTCTAAAGATAGGTATTCAACCAAACATCCATTCTTATTTCATCCTGAAACTGGTGAGATAATCAGGGAGTTGAGTGTCTTTCTATTTCATACTGGTGTTTACTCATTAGCTGAATCAATAAGAAATATAAAGGCAAGGAACAAAGTGAGTCACTTTACACAGGTGAGCCTCCTGGGGCAGAAAGCAGACTGGAGCAGAGGGAGAGTGGATCTGGAGGACAAGAAGAGGTTAGGCACAATGATAAATCAGGTGTGGGCCTTGTAATTTCCAGGTTATTTTTTAAAAATTATAAAAGTATTGTAACACATTTACAGAAGACTTAGAAAATACAGAACAAGGTTACATATAGTTCCACTACATATTACAAGTATTTTTTAAGTAGATGAATTAAGATTTTTAGTTGGAATTTCAATATCAAACTCTCAAAAATTAATATAATGAATGTACAGACTATATACTTTAAGAAGGACATACTTAAATATACTGGCTTAAAGCTCAACATTCAAAAACATAAGTATATTTAAGGATATATATATATATATATAAATATTAAAAACAAATATTAAGTATTAAATATACTTAGTTTTTAATATTATTTAATATTAAAACTCAACATTCAAAAAACTAAGATTATAGCATCTGGTCCCATCACTTCAAAGCAAATAGATAGGGCAACAATGGAAACAGTAACAGACTATTTTCTTGGCTCCATAATCACTACAGATGGTGACTGCAGCCATGAAATCAAAAAGATCCTTGCTCCTTAGAAGAAAAACTATGACCAACCTAGTTCAGTTCAGTTCAGTCACTCAGTCATGTCTGGCTCTTTGCAACCCCATGAACCACAGCACGCCAGGCCTCGCTGTCCATCACCAACTCCTGGAGTTCACCCAAACCTGTGTCCATCGAGTCAGTGATGCCATCCAACCATCTCATCCTCTGTCGTCCCCTTCTCCTCCTGCCTTCAATCTTTCCCAGCATCAGGGTCTTTTCCAATGAGTCAGCTCTTCTCATCAGACGGCCAAAGTATTGGAGTTTCAGCTTCAACATCAGTCCTTCCAATGAACACCCAGGACTGATCTCCTTTAGGATGGACTGGTTGGATCTTCTTGCAGTCCAAGGGACTCTCAAGAATCTTCTCCAACACCACAGTTCAAAAGCATCAATTCTTCAGCACTCAGCCTTCTTTATAGTCCAACTCTCACATCCATACATGACCACTGGAAAAACCATAGCCTTGACTAGACGGACCTTTGTTGGCAAAGTAATGTCTCTGCTTTTTAATATGCTGTATAGGTTGGTCACAACTTTCCTTCCAAGGAGTAAGTGTCTTTTAATTTCATGGCTGAAGTTGCCATCTGCAGTGATTTTGGAGCCCCAAAAAATAAAGTCAGCCACTGTTTCCACTGTTTCCCCATCTATTTGCCATGAAGTGATGGGACTGGATGCCATGATCTTAATTTTCTGAATGTTGAGCTTTAAGCCAACTTTTTCACTCTTCTCTTTCACTTTCATCAAGAGGCTCTTTAATTCTTTTTCATTTTCTGCCATAAGGGTGGTGTCATCTGCATATCTGAGGTTATTGATATTTCTCCCAGCAATCT
>NW_011494682.1:2675640-2679204 GCF_000754665.1 Bison bison bison
TGACAATATACAGCCTTGATGTACTCCTTTTCCTATTTAGAACCAGTCTGTTGTTCCATGTCCAGTTCTAACTGTTGCTTCCTGACCTGCAAACAGGTTTCTCAAGAGGCAGGTCAGGTGGTCTGGTATTCCCATCTCTTTCAGAATTTTCCACAGTTTATTGTGATACACACAGTCAAAGACCAACCTAGACAGCATGTTGAAAAGAAGAGACATTACGTTGGCAACAAAGATCCATCTAGTTAAAGCTATGGTTTTTCTAGTAGTCATGTATGGATATGAGAGTTGGGCCATAAAGAAAGCTAAGCACTAAAGAATTGATGATTTTGAACTGTGGTGTTGGAGAAGACTCTTGAGAGTCCTTTGGACTGCAAGAAGATCCAACCAGTCAATCCTAAAGGAAATCAATCCTGAATATTGATTGGAAGGACTGATGCTGAAGCTGAAACTCCAGTACTCTGGCCATCTGATGCGAAGAGCTGACTCATTGGAAAAGACCCTGATGCTGGGAAAGATTGAAGGCAGGAGGAGAAAGGGATGACAGAAGATGAGATGGTTGGATGGCATCACCGACTTGATGGATATGAATTTGAGCAAGATCCAGGAGTTGGTGATGGACCGGGAAGCCTGGAGAGCTACAATCCATGGAGTCACAAAGAGTCTGACACGACTGAGTGACTGGATTGAACTGAGAAGGAAATAGGAGATCTGAAAAGCACTATGAGCCAATTCAACATAATTAAGATTTACACTATTTTCACACAATAGTAGGATACAAATTTTACTCAAGTTCCCATAGACTGTAAACTACAATACATTGGAACATATCCAGGGATATAAAATAAGGTGCAAAATTTTCATGGCCTGAAAGTATTGAAATCATTCAGAGTCTGTTCTCTTATCATTGTGGAATTATGTTAGAAATCATTATCAAAAGATATTTGAAAATACCCACATATTTTCAAGTGCAATGTGACATTTACCAAGAGAGGTTTTTGACTTAGGCATCAAAATGCAATTTTGAATGCCGGTTATTTTGATGTACATTCAATTCCATGACACAGAATGATTATTCCCAGACTCTTATTTGAATAAAGATAAGTTTACCAAGAACGAAAAAGCCTGTGGGCCCTTTGTGGTTGAGGGGCACCTATACCCTTCCTCCTCAGTGCTGGTCTAGAGAACCCCAAAATGACAGTACTGTTTTCAGTTCCAGCAAGCAGCCAATGTACAGCTTGGGCAGACAAGAGAACACTTCGGATTTTAAAATAAAAGGAACCTAAGATCTAGACAAAGTTGAATTAGAAAACAGATCTAATTAACAACAGCAACAACAAACTCGCTTTGAACATCACTGAGAAAATGTAGTCTTACTGTTCCCTGAAACTGGCCCAGGCAAATTTTGTAAAGAATAATAGTCTTTAAAAAGAGTGCTGTTTTCTCAAGATGCTCCTTTTTTTTTTTTTTTTAATAATAATTAAGAGGAAGGATGGTTAGTTTAACTAAAATTTCAGAATTACCTAAGCAGATCTTTCTATCCTATCCTAGACCTTATAACATGAGTTGCTCATTCATTCATCTCACTGTGACTAATAACTTAAAATTTGACTGCTATTAGTAATTGCTGTTTAAAGGAGTTGCTGGCAGTTCATTCACCATTTACACCTGAACAATTGCTTTGAGAATATAATGGGGTTTAGTTCAAGCTGGTGGTGTTTTGTTGTGTAGTGACTCTATACATGGACATCACCAGATGGTCAACACCGAAATCAGATTGATTATATTCTTTGCAGCCAAAGAGGGAGAAGCTCTATACAGTCAGCAAAAACAAGACCAGGAGCTGACTGTGGCTCAGACCATGAACTCCTTCTTGCCAAATTCAGACTTAAATTGAAGAAAGTAGGGAAAACCACTAGACCATTCAGGTATGACCTAAATCAAATCCTTATGATTATACAGTGGAAGTGAGCAATAGATTTAAGGGCCTAGATCTGATAGATAGAGTGCCTGATGAACTATGGAATGACGTTTGTGACATTGTACAGGAGACAGGGATCAAGACCATCCCCATGGAAAAAAAATGCAAAAAAGCAAAATGGCTGTCTGGGGAGGCCCTACAAATAGCTGTGAAAAGAAGAGAAGTGAAAAGCAAAGGAGAAAAGGAAAGATATAAGCATCTGAATACAGAGTTCCAAAGAATAGCAAGAAGAAATAAGAAAGCCTTCTTCAGTGATCAATGCAAAGAAATAGAGGAAAAGAACAGAATGGGAAAGACTAGGGATCTCTTCAAGAAAATCAGAGATACCAAAGGAACATTTCATGCAAAGATGAGCTCGATAAAGGACAGAAATGGTATGGACCTAACAGAAGCAGAAGATATTAAGAAGAGATGGCAAGAATACACAGAAGAACTGTACAAAAAAGATCTTCACAACCCAGATAATCACAATGGTGTGATCACTCACCTACAGCCAGACATCCTGGAATGTGAAGTCAAGTGGGCCTTAGAAAGCATCACTACGAACAAAGCTAGTGGAGGTGATGGAATTCCAGTTGAGCTATTCCAAATCCTGAAAGATGATGCTGTGAAAGTGCTGCACTCAATATGCCAGCAAATTTGGAAAAGTCAGCAGTGGCCACAGGACTGGAAAAGGTCAGTTTTCATTCCAATCCCAAAGAAAGGCAATGCCAAAGAATGCTCAAACTACCACACAATTGCACTCATCTCACACACTAGTAAAGTAATGCTCAAGATTCTCCAAGCCAGGCTTCAGCAATATGTGAACCATGAGCTTCCTGATGTTCAAGCTGGTTTTAGAAAAGGCAGAGGAACAAGAGATCAAATTGCCAACATCCGCTGGATCATAGAAAAAGCAAGAGAGTTCCAGAAAAACATCTATTTCTGCTTTATTGACTATGCAAAGCCTTTGACTGTGTGGATCACAATAAACTGTGGAAAATTCTGAAAGAGATGGGAATATTAGACCACCTGATCTGCCTCTTGAGAAATTTGTATGCAGGTCAGGAAGCAACAGTTAGAACTGGACATGGAACAACAGACTGGTTCCAAATAGGAAAAGGAGTTTGTCAAGGCTGTATATTGTCACCCTGTTTATTTAACTTATATGCAGAGTACATCATGAGAAACGCTGGACTGGAAGAAACACAAGCTGGAATCAAGATTGCCAGGAGAAATATCAATAACTTCAGATATGCAGATGACTCCACCCTTATGGCAGAAAGTGAGGAGGAACTAAAAAGCCTCTTGATGAACATGAAAGTGGAGAGTGAAAAAGTTGGCTTAAAGCTCAACATTCAGAAAATGAAGATCATGACATCCGATCCCATCACTTCATGGGAAATAGATGGGGAAACAGTGGAAATAGTGTCAGACTTTATTTTTCTGGGCTCCAAAATCACTACAGATGGTGACTGCAGCCATGAAATTAAAAGACACTGACTTCTTGGAAGGAAGGTTATGACCAACCTAGATAGCATATTCAAAAGCAGAGACATTACTTTGCCAACAAAGGTCCGTCTAGTCAAGGCTATGGTTTTTCCAGT
>NW_011494682.1:2679304-2715821 GCF_000754665.1 Bison bison bison
GGACAGGTTGGCCTGGCGTGCTGCGATTCATGGGGTCGCAATGAGTCAGACACGACTGAGCGACTGATCTGATCTGATCTGTGTTAGTCATTCAGTCATGTCTGACTCTTTGTGACTGCCTGGACTGTAGCCCACTAGGCTCCTCTATCCATGGAATTCTCCAGGTAAGAATACTGGAGTGGGTTGCCATTCCTTTCTCCAGAAGATCTTCCTGACCCAGGGATCAAACCTGGATCTCCTGAATTGCAGGCAGATTCTTTACCCACTGAGCCATCAGGGAAGCCCAAATGGTAGTGTAGTAGTGTATTTGCTGATATAAGTCTCTCAAAAACTTTATAAGTCTCTTGTCAATCTCACTAAGATTCACTCTTTTAGATAAAAGCATACTCACATCCCTTTAAGGTTGCATCCAATCTTCTTTGATTTCCTGCTGAGATCACTGAGGAACCATACCCTTAAGCTTCCTAGAGGGCTTACTATCTGATTGAGAAGACCTTTGAGGCATAGGCTTAATCTTTTAAAGGGTGACTATAGCAGTGGCCACAGGACTGGAAAAGGTCAGTTTTCATTCCAATCCCAAAGAAGGGCAATGCCAAAGAATGTTCTAACTACAGCACGCTAGCAAGGTAATGCTCAAAATCCTCCAAGCTAGCCTTCAACAGTATATGAACTGAGAAATTCCAGATGTTCAGGTTGAATTTAGAAAAGGCAGAGGAACCAGAGATCAGATTGTCAACATCCACTGAATCATAGAAAAAGCAGGAGAATTTCAGAAAAAACATCTACTTCTGCTTCATTGACTATGCTAAAGTCTTTGACTGTGGATCACTACAAACTGTGGAAAATTTCTTAAAGAGATGGCAATACCAGACCATTTACCTGTCTCCTGCAAAACCTGTATGCAGGTCAAGAAACAACAGTTAGAACCAGACATGGAACAAGGACTGGTTCCAAATTGGGAAAGGAGTACATCAAGGCTATCTATTGTCACCCTGCTTATTTAACTTACATGCAGAGTGAAAAAAGAAAGTTAATCACTCAGCTGTGTCTGAATTTTTGTGATCCCATGGACTGTATCCTGCCAGGCTTCTCTGTCTATGGAATTCTCCAGGCAAGAGTATGGGAATGGGTTGCCATTTCCTTCTCCAGGGGATTTTCCCAACCCAAGAATTGAACCCTGGTCTCCTGCATTGCACTACTGTTTGAGCCAGCAGAGAAGCCCTGTATATGCAGCGTACATCATGTGGAATGCCAGACTGGATGAAGCTCAAGCTGAAATCAAGATTGTCAGGAGAAATATCAATAACCTCAGATATACAGATAACACCATCCTTATGGCAGTAAGTGAAGAGGAGCTAAAGAGCCTCTTGATGAAGGTGAATGAGGAGAGTGAAAAAGCTAGCTTAAAACTCAACATTCAAAATTCTAAGATAATGGCATCTGGTCCCATCACTTCTTGGCAGATAGATAAGGAAGCAATGGAAACAGTGACAGATTTTGTTTTTTTTGGGCTCCAAAATCACTGCAGATGGTGACTCCAGACATGAAATTAAGACACTTGCTCCTCGGAAGAAAAGCTATGACAAATCTAGGCAGAGTATTAAAAAGCAGAGACATCACTTTGCCAACAAAAGTCTGTAGAGTCAAAGCTATGGTTTTTTCCAGTAGTCATGTACAGATGTGAGAGCTGTACAATTAAAAATCTGAGCATCGGAGAATTCATGCCTTCAAACTCTGGTGTTGGAGAAGACTCTTCAGAGTCTCTTGGACAGCAAGGAGATCCAATCAGTCCATCCTAAAGGAAATCAACCCTGAATATTCATTGGAAGGTCTGATGCTGAAACTCCAATACTTTGGCCACCTGATGTGAGGAACTGACTCAGTGGAAAAGACCCTGATGCTGGGAAAGATTGAAGGCAGGAGGAGAAGGGGGGTGACAGAGGACGAGATGGTTGGATGGCATTACTGACTCAATGGGCATGAGTTTGAGGAAACGCTGGGAAATAGTGAAGGACAGGGAAGCCTGGCGCGTGCAGTTCATGGGGTTGCAAAGAGTTGGACACAGCTGAGCGACTGCCCAACAACAACTGTGCGACTTCATAGTACTTTGCAGCACTTCTGTGCTTCCTGAGGTCTTAACAGAAAAGTTGCACCCTTGGCTTTTTAATCTCAACCATATCTTCTGACAGTTCCTTGGATTTGAACTTTGGAAGCCATTTTGTAAGTTTGGAATATCTTGCTGTCTGGAGAGGCTGAGAGTTTTTGCAAAACAATCAAATCCTTTTTGCAGTCTATCCTCACTTTATGACTTATTTCTTGTTCCTCGTGTATTATCATAAGCAGTGAGAGAAAAACAGCTATAGCTTCCAGAATTTGGGGGGAAATCTTCTTAGCCAAATCATCCAGTTCACTGGGCACATTTTTTTTTTCCCCAATAACTTCAGGAGAAAAAGATACCTCTCTCTATTCTCAAGTAATTTGCTCCTCACTTCCTTCTGTCTCATCACCAGCAGTGTCCTTAAGTGTTTATTTCTGCTAAGAATCTATTCAAGTATTTTAGGATTTTTTAAACATACTCCTTAATATCCTTCTAGCCCTGTTCATGGCCCTGTTCCAAAGCTACTACCACATTTTTAGGCACTGGCTACAGCAATAGCTTCATTCTCAGATACCCAAATCTGTCTTATTTATTTATTGCTGCATAGAAATAGAGGCCTGATTATTATTTCTACACAGTATAATACTGGAGGTCCTTGCTAGAGCAGTAAAGAATGAAAAAAAAAAAAAGACTGGAGAGAAAATAATGAAACTAATCATTTGAAGACAACTTGTTTGCACAGGGGGCTCAGCTGGTAAAGAATCCACCTGCAATTTGGGAGACCTGGGTTTGATCCCTGGGTTGGGAAGAGACCCTGGAAAGGTAAAGGCCACCCATTCCAGTATTCTGGCCTGGAGAATTCCATGGAACTGTATAGTCAGTAAAAGAGGCAGACACGACTGAGTGACTTTCACTTCACTCTTTGCCCAGGTGAAAAATTCAGACAAATGTAAAGGAAAATGATCAGAATTACTAAGTTAATATAGCAATGTCACTATATAAAAGATTAATATACAAAATCAGTTGTATTTTTTATGTATCAGCAACAAAGGGAATATAAAATTTAAGAATTGTCACTTATAATAATAGAAAAACCCCAAATGCTTATTAAGTCTAATGAAATATGTTCAAACTTAACTCTGAAAACTATAAAACTGTATTGTATTAGTTTTCCATTCTGCCATAACAAATTATCATAAATTTAGCAGCTTAAAAATACCTATTTATTATATTTCTTAAAAATGTCTGATGGGTCTCACCAGACTAATACCGAGGTGTCCATTGTCTGCATTCTTTTTTGAAGGCTTTAGGGAAAAATCTATTTCTTGTTCATTTCGTTTGTTGACAGAATTCCCTTCCTTGTGGTTGTAAGGCCAAGGGGCCTATTTTCATTTGGCTATAAACTGAGAGCTGTTTTATTTATTTATTTATTTTTAAGAGTTATTTACTAATTTTTTGGCTGTGCTGGGTCTTCGTTGCTGCCTGTGGGCTTTCTCTAGTTTCGTGAGCTGAAGTGGCTCTTATTTTTTGTCTTCCCATCGTGGTGGCTTCTCTTGTGGAGCATGGGCTCTAGGGCGCACAGGCGTCAGTGGTTGCAGTGCGTGGGCTCAGCAGTTGTGGCGCTCTGGGCCTAGCCGCTCCTCAGAATGTGGGCTCTTCCCAGACTGGGGATCGAACCCGTGTTCGCTGCATTGGCAGGCAGATTCCTCTCCTCTGTGCCACCGGGGAAGCCCTGTTGCTCGCTTTTAGAGAGTTACTTAACTCATGGCCTCCTTCCTCCGTCTTCAAAGCCATTCAGTCCTTTTGGTGTCACATCTCTCTGACTCCCTGTTCTACTTTCTCCTCTACTCTTAAAAGTTTATATGATTAAACTGGGCTTACCTAGATAATCTGTGATACTCACCACTTTAAGGTCTTTAATTTTAATCACATATGCAAAGTCCCTTTTGCCATGGAACATAACATTCACAGCTTCCAGCGATTAGGTCACAGACATATTTGGGGTGAGCGTTACTCTGCCTATCACAATCATTGCTTGCTTGCTTGCTTGCTAAGCCGCTTCAGTTGTGTCGGACTCTGTGTGACCCCATAGACGGCAGCCCACCAGGCTCCCCCGTCCCTGGGATTCTCCAGGCAAGAACACTGGAGTGGGTTGCCATTTCACAATCATTAGGCAGAATTAAAAATTACCTAATAAAATAGAGGGCTCTACTATGTTCATTAATTAGAAAACAATAGGATACAAGTGTGAATTTATTTTTATTGTGAGTCAAAGCCTTGTGTGAGGCCAAAATGCTGTAAAAGTCATTCTCTAAGAAATGAAGGGAAAAGAAGAAAAAATTCAGAAAAGTGGAGTTATTTAAATAAGTTTGCACAGATGGTCAAATAGGAATCTATAGAGAATGTGAAAACTGTGTCATCTTGTGTAAAATTTTATGAAACTAGGGAATAATGTGTAATTAAGCTGTAAAATCAAGAAAATTATTTCATAAATCTTTCAATAGGTATTAAAGGAAAAATAGCATTTTAAAACTAAGAGGTCATTCTTAGAGAAACAAATAACAATATGGTTATACAATCTACATTTCTGATTAGTCCAGTTTGTGAAACAACTGTGTACTTGATATTTGAGTGGGAAAGTGTTTATGTTTATGTTTTTAAAGACAGAATCATTGACTTAGTTAGCTGAGAACCATTAAGTCTGAGATGTAAACGCCCTCCTCACATAGACCTCAGAACACACTACCCCCCAAACGTGCATGGAGTTGGGAGGATGTGGAAATATAAGGGAAGCACAGGCTTTGTTAAAATCTCTCAGAAATTTAATTCCTTCTAATCCATTTAGAGAACTCAAATGTTCTCAATGTTTTCTGTCCTGCTCTTCCTTTGAATCCTTTGTTTACTTACCCTCAACCTCCTCTTTGTTTTACTTTTCTCTTCTAATCCAAAGAGATAGTAAGTAGAGATATTGTTATGGCTGTTGAACGAGTAAAAGAATTGTAACTTTTTCAGACTTCTTTCATAGTCTAGTGGTTAAGACCCCATGCTTCCACTGGAGGTGCCCCTGCAGTGAAAACACAGGTTAGATTCATGGTCTGAGTGGCCAACAACATCCACAAAAGAATTATTAATTTTTGGTCTTTTTTACATGTTTTTTTCCCACAAGGTCATTGCTGAAGGATAAAACAGTGTAATGAACTGTATTTATTTTTAAAACCATAGTTGCTCAAACTCACTATGACCCTCAATTAACATCTTAACTTTTCCATGCCTTTTTTCCCTCCCTGAGGAATTGGTAGAGAAATTAATGAAGAAATTTGAAACAGGAATGCCCTAGAGAATTCTTAGTGGGTTATTCAACTAGATTCTTTTCCAGGGGTGCTTTCCCTGGGTTCTGGTGAAAATTTGTTCCTTTTTGAACCTGAAAAATATCCCCAAATGTCCTGTTGCCTTCGGTAATTATAGAGGACTAATTGAATGAGTCTTCATTTGATACAGTAACAGTTTTTCTGTTTCTCTTTTTCTGGGGTTTGGGGATGATAATGTTGAGGGTGGAGGAAAACATTTCATGTAGATGAGATTGCTATTTCTGGCAAAGGAGGATTTTCTCTTTGCATACTCTCTCTCAAGACCATAAGCATCCTTATATTTGTTCAGTATGAACTGTGATGGTTAATGACTATTCTTAATAATTTATCCTGTGATTTCTAGGCTATCAGTCTTTCATGAAAAATTTTAACAAGAAAAAAATCTAGTAATTTAGTATTAATTGTTATTGGTGCTGCTGCTGCTGCTGCTAAGTTGCTTCAGTCGTGTCCGACTCTGTGCGACCCCATAGACGGCAGCCCATGAGACTCCCCCGTCCCTGGGATTCTCCAGGCAAGAACACTGGAGTGGGTTGCCATTTCCTTCTCCAACGCATGAAAGTGAAAAGTGAAAAGTGAAAGTGAAGTCGCTCAGTTGTATCTGACTCTTCAAGACCCCATGGACTGCAGCCTACCAGGCTGCTCTGTCCATGGGATTTTCCAGGCAAGAGTACTGGAGTGGGGTGCCATTGCCTTCATTAATTAAGAATACAATATATTGCCCTATATTTATATTGTCCTATAATCCTACCATTTTACAACTTTAATTAACTATCTTTTGCATAATTTACTCCCATGGCATTTAGGTAGAATTGAAATAATCAGTGTATGAAAACATCCAATGAGAAGATGTAAATCAAAATTCTTCCAATTGCTTAAAATGTTGAAATATTTTCTTAAATAATTTTATTCAGAAAAATATAAAGAGCATTTTTCTCATTAACCTGTTAGAAAGTGAATATCAAAACCATTTTATTTGCAACTACTTTAGAACTTTCTGAGTATATTCTTAATTACATGAAGTTTGTTTTGCCTAGATATTTGTTATGTTATTCTTAATCATGTACCGTTTTTCACATGTAAATACGTATTAAATCACAAGCCAAGTCAGATGGTAAAAATTCTGTTGCCAAGGAAATGTGGCTGTGAGAATTAGAGTATTTGAAAATTCACTGAGGTAATTCAATGAATAGACATTTACTTTACTTAATGATAGTTCTTGTACAGTAAATAGAATTAAATTTATGTTTAAATTCAGGCTATCACTTAGCAATTTTTCTGTAGACAGATCATTTAACCTCCTCTGTAGAAGAAGGGTAATGTTTTCCTAATACACATTGTAAGATCTTCTTAGATTTAGATGATAGAATTTATAAATGAATAAAATATGGTGTAAAATTATTTATAAATCTGGTTATAACAGGTTAAAACCTAACCACTTGTATACTGAGTTAATAGCATTTTATCTTACTTGATTTGTATGTAAAAATATGTATTATAACTTTAAATCTCATATTTAAAGCATTTGTTATAATGTGTGTGCATGCTTAGTCATGTCTGATTCTTTGCCACCCCATTGACTGTAGCCCACCAGACTCCTCTGTCCATGGAATTTTCCAGGCAAGAATACTGGAGTGGGGTGTTATTTTCTACTCCAGGGGATCTTCCCAACTCAGGGATCAAGCCCTCATTTCTTGTATCTCTTGTATCTTGTATCAAGCCCCCATTTCTTATATCTCCCCATCAGTGTATCTGTGCATTGGCAGGCAGATTCTTTACCACTGAGCCACCTGGGAAACCCTGTCTGTTACAATAAATCCACTTATTCAATTTTTCAGAAATATTAAAAAAATATATTTTTAGGCTTTGTAGTTGGTACTGAGAATACATCAATTAATAATAATAATAATAAAGGCACTAATGAAAGAGCAAGCTGGCTTAAAACTCAACATTCAAAAAACAAAGATCATGGCATCCAGTACCATCACTTCATGGAAAATAGATGAGGAAACAGTGGGAACAGTGACAGACTTTATTTTCTTGGGCTCCAAAATCACTGCAGATGGTGACTGCAGCCATGAAATTAAAAGGTGCTTGCTTCTTGGAAGAAAAGCTATGACCAACCTAGACAGCATATTTAAAAGCAGAGACATTAATTTACTGACAAAGGTCTTATAGTCAAGGTTATGGCTTTTCCAGTAGTCATGTATGGATGTGAGAGTTGGACCATAAAGAAGGCTGAACACTGAAGAATTGATGCTTTTTGAACTGTATTGTTGGAGAAGACTCTTGAGAGTCCCTTGGACTGCAAGGAGATCTAACCAGTCAATCCTAAAGGAAATCAGTCCTGCACACTCATTGGAAGGACTGATGCTGAAGCTCCAATACTTTGGCCACCTGATGCGAAGAACTGACTCATTGGAAAAGACCCCGATGTTGGGAAAGATTGAAGGCAGGAGAAAGGGATGACAAAGGATGAGATGGTTGAATGGCATCACCGACTCGATGGACATGAGTTTCGGTAAGCTCTGGTGATGGACAGGGAAGCCTGGTATGCTGCAGTCCATGGGGTCGCAAAGAATGGGGCATGACTTGAGTGACTGAACTGAACTGAACTGAATGAGAGGGCAATGCAAAAGAATGGCTTTCTTCTTCAAAGAACCACTTTTAGTAGATCCAACATATTCCATTTGGGTAATTCCTTTACTATTCGAAGAACATGACTTCTAATTCACCCTTACTTTAAAGAGTCTCTTGAGCTGAATTCTTGCTGGATAATCAACAATATAGTAAATGTGCCAGTAGAAGAACAATACATAATGCTGTCTTTTCATGAGATGTGAAGCCATCACTTTCAAACCAGAAAGGCCACATACACTTAAGAATGTTAAGCTGATTTGACTCATAATATGATTTACTTTGGAGAAGGAAATGGTAACCCACTCCAGTATTCTTGCTTAGAGAATCCTGTGGACAGAGGAGCCTGGTGGGCTGCTGTCCATAGGGTTGCATAAAGTCAGACACGACTGAAGTGACTTAGCAGCAGCAGCAGCAGCAGTGATTTACTTTCTTTCGCATTTAAAATTTCCATTTGCTTCAAAACATTAATCAATATATATGTCTTCATGAAGTTCAAAATTACAGTTTTGTTAACCAGATATTTGTAAATCTCCAAGAGGTTTTTTTTGGGGGGGATGAGTGAAGAGATTCTTGTCTTCAGGTGACAGAAACTATAAGTTATTCTATTTAACAACTTCCTAAGGAAACCATTATGATCCTTCATTTATCTGTGCCTTCTGTGCTGAAGTTCTGCTTAACCTGGAGTCCACTTGGCTGATGATATTTGTGGGGGTGGGTGACATATTTCATAGTAACATTTTATTTATATGTTAGTTTAATTTTAAAATTATCTTTCCTAATGTTAACACAAGGAGATTCAGAAATTTAATCAAAGAGAACATACTCCATTTTGTGATTAATAAAAATTATTAGAACTTTTGATTTTATGTGGAAACTCCTCAATGTTGAGGTGCCCCAGGTCTTGGCATTTGATCCTCTTTTCTTTTCTTTACAGTCACTTCTTTGGTACCCTCATCTTGCCCCATGGTTCTAAATGCCACTGCCATGGCATCTACTCTTAAATATAAAATCAAAATTGCTGGTCCTGACCACTCTCTTATACTTCAGACTTGAATATCCAACTGTTTACCTGCTATTGCCAATTCAGTTCAGTTCAGGCATTCAGTCGTGTCTGACTCTTTGCGACCCCATGGACTGCAGCACGCCAGGCTTCCCTGTCCATTACCAACTCCCAGAGCTTACTCAAACTCATGTCTGTCGAGTCAGTGATGCCATCCAGCCATCTCATCCTCTGTCGTCCCCTTTTCCTCCTGCCTTCAATCTTTCCCAGCATCAGGGTCTTTTTAATGAATTAGTTCTTTGCATCACGTAGCCAAAGTATTGGAGCTTCAGCTTCAGCATCAGTCTTTCTAACGAATATTCAGGACTGATTTCCTTTAGGAGCTGTTGCAAATTAAATCACTAATAAACACTTCAAACTTGATGCTTCAAAGTGGAACTCCTGATATTCCTTACAGTACAACCAACTACTATACTTTTATAGCTTTCACTGTTTTTCAGACCCAAAGTTTGGAGTCATTGAGACTCCCTCTTTCACCCCTCACATCTTGTCCATGAGGAGTCTTTAAGTGATATCCAGGATCCTACCTCATTTCATCTCCCTCATCACTATCATCTCTCATCTGGCTTTCATCTACTTTTAATAATACCTGGTCTCTGCCACACCACAGCCTTATCCAAGGATGTGATGGTTTTATGTTAAATCAAAGCAAAGGTATGTTTTATACATTACCTTTTTATGACTGTCTTAAAAAAATAAGCAATGGAATATAAAATGTTTTATAAAATATTTATAGAAAAATGTCTGTGTATGTAATGTTCTACTTCTATGTTGAATCATTCTATGTCTAAGGACAGATGTATATGTCTAAGTTCACAGTCATTCTATGTCTACATATTTATTTCACAGAAATAACCATAGATCCCAGCATGTGTATCACAGAGTTGTATGTAAAAAAAAAATGTGAGGAAAATATATCTGAACCCCAAATAAGAATTGGTTATATAAATTATGATTTAATAATAACATAAAGAATTTTGTATGCAATATATGCTTGAAGTTGTAGAATCTCCTAAAGTGATTCATCTATCAAGTTTTTTTAAAATGAGGTTGAAATCATTGTTTTGTACTACAATAGAAAATCATAGTCGATTATTTTGCATAGCATTAAATCAATTGTTGTTGTTCAGTAGCTAGGTCATGTTTGACTCTTTGTGACCCCATGGACTGCAGCACACTAGACTTTCCTGTCTTTCACGATCTCCCGCAGTTTGATCAAATTCATATTCACTGAACCAGTGATGCTATCTAACCATCTCATCCTCCACTGCCCTCTTCTCCTTTTGCCTTCAATCTTTCCCAACATCAGGGTCTTTTTCAATGAGTTCACTCTTTGCATCAGGTGGCAGAGAGCTTGAAATGGAAGCTTATTTCTTAAATTCTACAATGCTACACATTTAGTTCTCTAGCTTGGTCTTTGGCACATACTCTTGCAAACTTTGTTTTCAAATTGATTACAGAATTATTCACTGCATGCATGATGATGCAAATGCATGTGCTCAGTCCTGGCTGACTCTTTGTGACCCCATGGACTGTACCCTGCCAGCTCCTCTGTCCATGGAATTTTTCAGGCAAGAATACTGGAGTGGGTTGCCATTTCCTCTGCCAGGGGATCTTCCTGACCCAGGGACTGAACCCTGTTCACCTTCATTGATAGGCAGATTCTTTACACTGCTCCACCTGGGACATTATATTGAACTAAACTATAATTATCATTGGGATTGTTGCCATTTGGAAAAGTAGCAATTGTTCCTTTTTCAAAAAAAGTTTCAGTTTTGAGATCAATGTTAAAATCAATATGATCATCATTACTATCCATAGGTTTAGGGGAAGGGGAATATTTGCTATAATACTTGCTGTAATTTGAATATATCTTGTATTTTGAATACCTCAAATTTTACCTTTTTTAGTGAAAGAGCTTATGATTTGCAATTTTTATTTCCTTCTCTTCAATATACATGCACACATACATACACATATGTGTGTGTATAGTCCTAGGCACAGTCCTTAACATAGTCCTAGGCATAAGATCTATGAGCTCTGTGATGATAGTAGGGTTGGTTGACCTGGGCTTAGTGGTATTGATAACAGCAATGTTTTGCTTGCTGTCAGGAGTTAGATTTTGAGTAGGCATGGTAACAGCAGGAATTTGCTTAGAATAAGCAGTTGAAAGTGTTTTTAAGAATATATTGTAACTAAGAATTTCAACAGACAGAAATGGTATGGACCTAACAGAAGCAGAAGATATTAAGAAGAGGTGGCAAGAATACACAGAAGAACTGTACAAAAAAGATCTTCATGACCAAGATAATCACAATGGTATGATCACTCACCTAGAGCCAGACATCCTAGAATGTGAAGTCAAGTGGGCCTTAGAAAGCATCACTACGAGCAAAGCTAGTGGAGGTGATGGAATTCCACTTGAGCTATTTCAAATCCTGAAAGATGATGCTGTGAAAGTGCTGCACTCAATATGCCAGCAAATTTGGAAAAGTCAGCAGTGGCCACAGGACTGGAAAAGGTCAGTTTTCATTCCAATCCCAAAGAAAGGCAATGCCAAAGAATGCTCAAACTACCACACAATTGCACTCATCTCACACGCTAGTAAAGTAATGCTCAAAATTCTCTAAGCCAGGCTTCAGCAGTACGTGAACTGTGAACTTCCATATATTCAAGCTGGTTTTAGAAAAGGCAGAGGAACCAGAGATCAAATTGCCGGCATCCGCTGGATCATGGAAAAAGCAAGAGAGTTCCAGAAAAACATCTATTTCTGTTTTATTGATTATGCCACAGCCTTTGACTGTGTGGATCACAATAAACTGTGGAAAATTCTGAAAGAGATGGGAATACCAGACCACCTGATCTGCCTCTTGAGAAACCTATATGCAGTTCAGGAAGCAACAGTTAGAACCGGACATAGAACAACAGACTGGTTCCAAATAGGAAAAGCAGTACATCAAGAAGGTATATTGTCACCCTGCTTATTTAACTTCTATGCAGAGTACATCATGAGAAATGCTGGGCTGGAAGAAACACAAGCTGGAATCAAGGTTGTCGGGAGAAATATCAATAACCTCAGATATGCAGATGACTCCACCCTTATGGCAGAAAGTGAAGAGGAACTCAAAAGCCTTTTGAAAGTGAAAGAGGAGAGTGAAAAAGTTGGCTTAAAACTCAACATTCAGAAAACAAAGATCATGGCATCTGGTCCCATCACTTCATGGGAAATAGATGGGGAAACAGTGGAAACAGTGTCAGACTTTATTTTTTTGGGCTCCAAAATCACTGCAGATGGTGACTGCAGCCATGAAATTAAAAGACGCTTACTCCTTGGAAGAAAAGTTATGACCAACTTAGATAGCATATTGAAAAGCAGAAACATTACTTTGCCAACAAAGGTCCGTCTAGTCAAGGCTATGGTTTTTCCAGTGGTCATGTATGGATGTGAGAGTTGGACTGTGAAGAAGGCTGAGTGCTGAAGAATTGATGCTTTTGAACTGTGTTGTTGGAGAAGACTCTTGAGAGTGCCTTGGACTGCAAGGAGATCCAACCAGTCCATTCTGAAGGAGATCAGCCCTGGGTGTTTTTTGGAAGGAATGATGCTAAAGCTGAAACTCCAGTACTTTGGCCACCTCATGCGAAGAGTTGACTCATTGGAAAGGACTCTGATGCTGGGAGGGATTGGGGGCAAGAGAAGAAGGGGACGACAGAGGATGAGATGGCTGGATGGCATCACTGACTCGATGGACATGAGTCTGAGTGAACTCCGGGAGATGGTGATGGACAGGGAGGCCTGGCGTGCTGTGATTTATGGTGTCGCAAAGAGTCAGACATGACTGTGCGACTGAACTGAACTGAACTGAAGAATTTCAACATAGTAGGTTTCTAAGACATGTGGTTGATTGAAACCAGCCATACTGGTTCTTGTTAGATTGCTCCTTTTCTTCCAAGGGGCAAGCATTTTTTAATTGTATGGCTTGCAATCACTTTCTGCAGTGATTTTGGAGCCCAAGAAAATAAAATCTGCCACTGTTTCTACTTTTCCCCATCTCTTTGCCATGAAGTGATAGGACTGGATGCCATAATCTTAGTTCTTTGGTTGTTGGGTTTAAGCCAGCTTTTTCCACTCACCTCTTTCACCCTCATCAAGAGGCTCTTTGGTTCCTCTTCACTTTCTGCGATTAGAAAAGTACATTTGCATATCTGAGGTTGTTGATATTTCTCCCAGCAATCTTGATTCCAACTTGTGCTTCACCTAGCCCAGCATTTCGCATGATGTACTCTGCATATAAGTTAAATAAGCAAGGTGACAATCTACAAGCTTGATGTACTCCTTTCCCTCTTTGGAACCAGTCTGTTGTTCAGTGTCCAGTTCTAACTGTTGCTTCTTGACCTGCATACAGGTTTCTCAGGAGGTAGGTAAGATGGTCTGGTATTCCCATCTCTTTAAGAATTTTCCACAGTTTGTTGTGATCCACATAGTCAAAGGATTTAGCATAGTCAATGAAGCAGATGTTTTTCTGGAATTCCCTTGCTTTTTCTACAATCCAGCAGATGTTGCAATTTGAGTCCTGCTCTGCTTTCTTGTCTCTGAAGCCTAACAAGACTACCTCCATTTTAACTTGCCTACCACTGCAGCAGCCCGCTTTCCACTATTGGTTATTTTTACTCAAAATTTCCCCTTTTAAATCCTTTGAATCAAGGCTTCATGAATTAGTGTGTGATCAGTGACTCAGAGATCAGTGCCATTAAAATGTCATGAGGATCATATTCAAATATTGATCAAAAGAAATAGTCTCCTAGCTTATTTTCCTTCATCCATAGTCTCAACTTCAATTTAAAAAAAACCAGAAGAATAAGATTGTCTTTTCTCACTCCAGTTTCTAATTATGTTTTGAGGATATGCAAATAAAAAGTCAAATTCCTGAGCCTTTTTTAAAACTCTTCCCTTCCCAATTGATATCCGTTCTGTAGCCACATATTTAGATGATTTAATATTTTTGTTTGACAGGAATGATTTTGAACTTGGAGTATCACCCACAGTGTCATTCCTAGAATTCTTTTGAATGAGCTGGTTTATTTTAGATTCTAGATATTCTAGAGAGAAAATCATTGGGAAGATTTTTTAAAAAATTGGACCTGGGATTCCAAATTTATCTTAAAAATTCCCTTTTAAATTCTAAAGGGCTAACCAAATTATTAACTACAGACCTTTTAATGTTTATAACAAAATTAATGTGAAATCAAATATTGATTCAATAATTGTATATTTTTTGTGCTTTATATTTCTGTATTCTGCAGTTAGACTCTATATAATCATTATGTTTAACCTTCTTATTTTATTTTTTTAAAACTATAATTTCAAAAAATTCTGATAAAGAATAAGGCACAAACCTGTCTAAATAAGCTGGAAATGTTAGTGGAGGAACATTGGAAGATTTTACCAAAGGAAACATCCCATTGTCAGTTTCCAGAGAATGTATAAACAATATTTGATGACAATAGTCAAAGGGCTTCCCTGGTGGCTCACTGGTAAAGAATCTGCCTGCCAATGCAAGAGACGTGGATTTGATCTTTGGATCAGGAAGATCCCCTGCAGAAGGGCATGGCAGCCCACTCTAGTATTCTTGCCCGGAAAATCCCATAGACAGAGGAGCCTGGCAAGCTACAGTTCATGGGGCCATAAAAGAGTCAGACATGACTTAGAAACTGAACAACAACAGCCAAACTACTCACATGGTGCCTGTCTAGGCTGACACCTTTGTGAGTTGCTGATTTATTGCCAAAATGTAAAATATGACTTAGTGTTTCTAGATAGTATCATTTTTCCCCTTTCTTTTTTCCTTCTTATCACAATTCTCATTTTTCCTTTGTTCACTGAGAACAGTCTCCCTCATTTACATGCAAATAATTCAATGTCTCAAAGTTGTTCTTTGACTTCATAATAATTTTTAGAGCTGTATATTTATTCTGGCTTTGGTTTTTGGTTATATGAATTTATTGGTGCTAAAACTATGAATTCCAGTATAATTTTTCCTTTGGGAAATATAGTTTCTATTATGATCATCAGCTTCACAATGTGGTTTCAGAGAACACTGTTGCTGACAGTTAAAAATAACTGATGAGTCAACGTGGCTTAAATGACCTCTTTAGTCTACCAATTTCATAAAACAATTTCTCATTTATTTGTTTTTTAAATTAATTTTTACTGGAATATAGTTGATTTACAATGTTGTGTTAGTTTCTTCTGTACAGCAAAGTGAATCCGTTATAGAAATATATCTTTTAAGATTCTATTTCCATATAGGTCATTACAGAGTTTTGAGTATACTTCTCTGTGTTATATATTAGGTTCTTATTAGTTGCTTATTTTATATATAGCAGTGTGAATTTGTCAAGTATATACATAATTTTAATGACTTATGATTATCAGATCAGATCAGTCGCTCAGTTGTGTCTGACTCTTTGCGACCCCATGAATCGCAGCACACCAGGCCTCCCTGTCCATCACCAACTCCCGGAGTTCACTCAGACTCACGTCCATCGAGTCAGTGATGCCATCCAGCCATCTCATCCTCTGTCTTCCCCTTCTCCTCCTGCCCCAAATCCCTCCCGGCATCAGAGTCTTTTCCAATGAGTCAACTCTTCGCATGTGGATATTCCACAGGCTCTTATCCATATATTAGTTAATAGATTACTTTCAGTTTATCATTATTTTTAATAATTTGGCGATGATAATATTATTCATGAAGCTTTTTCCTTTTTTTCCTTACTTCTTTTATTTATTAGTATTAAGTAATTATATTTTTCATTTATTGGTATTCCATTTTTTAAGTCTACCTTTGTTCTTATTATTTATTAGTTTACAATGCTATTATATAATTTTCTCTAGTTCTTTTGAAATGAAGTAATTCATGTTGAAATAACTGTGCATAAAAATAAATGAATTGTCTCTATCCAAAAATCTGAACACTTTGGTTTATTTAAATAAACCCCGTTTATTTTATCTAACATCACCTATAGAGGGAGCTCTGAGTCTGGTGATTTTCTCATGACTCTTCCGAGAAAACAAAGAAAAGCATATTTAATATTTCAAAATGAGAATTTGAAAGCTAGCATTTCTGACCTCTAGCAGTGAGGATATATAATTTCTGAGAGGCTAGATAAGAGCAAGTGAGTCCACTTGTTTGAATTCTAAGGCAAAGATGACAAAGTTGGATAAAATTTTGCTTCAAATGTTTTAGTTATTCATCCCTACTATTTAAAAAATGCACTTCATTTATTTACAAATTATGCACATTTTTTATTTTAAACATAATACATACACCAAAAATGTGGCACAATGGGGAAATTTAAAAGATGGCATAGAAAGACATCATAGATATGGTATTATATGCCTGGAGTCTATTAAAAAGGACCATTTCTGAAGACTGGTGTTTCCTGCAGAGCTAAAATGTTGGGGATCTCCTAAGTCCTAAGAATGAGTCAGTGATTCTTGATTTTATTGAGAAACTACTATAGATTAATCTTAATCTAATGAGAATATCAATAATATGTTCTCTCCTTCTTTCTTTTATTCTACCAGGGAAGAGGAAAGAAATTAACAATTAGGTGATTACTTGTGTATTAATTCTAAATACTTCTTGACACTTATTTGATAAGCACTTCCTTTTTATGTGTAATTTTCCCAATAATGAACATATCTTTATCTTGGCGCTGGAAGAATTGACAATAGAATATGATACATTGTAGGGCCAAGTAAGTACTTTACACAGCCTAGTCTACACTCTTCAGCTATTTTAAATTAAAAAAATTAACTCTTTTTGTTCTGTTAGAAATTCCATTTCTTTATTGTTTTAACCATTTCGCTTTTAGAAGTTAATTTGACAGCCATCTCATAAATTATGAAATTCGATTTTATGATTCAATTTGAATTATTGTTAGTTTTTAAATAAAAAAGTTTAATTCAAAGATATATTTCGCATTTCATGTATTTTTTAGAGGCACAAATCTTTTCGTCTCTATGTGTGCTCTATATAGGAACTCAAGCTTTCAAAATGTGTACTCAAATTGTGTGTTGACTATGTCATCTATTGTCCAGTGTTCACATACATGCATGCTTAAAAGGGCAAGATGTGTTTTTTGTAATAATTCTATTGCATAAATTTTAACTAGATTGCTAGTTAAAGAGCAATAAACAACTTTTGCATTATATATTTATGTGTTATTGTCATGATATTACCCATTATTTTCCAGGTGAGTTTGTACACCTATAAAGAATTTTTAAGGTATATTGCTATTAATTAGTAATGCTGCTTTCATCCATTTCCCTAAGAATAACTGTTTACACCTATTTTACCTGTATTAATTTGCAGTCACCTAAGAAAAGTCATACATTGTTTCAGAGAACAATTTGACAGTACTGCAAAAATACATTTTTCTTAATTATATACTTATAGGATTTTCCCTTTTCTTTTTAGTAACAGGGAAAAAGAGCTGTCATTTTCAAACTAAGATTTTAGTCTTTTAAATCTATTTCAAATTAATTTTTGTGAATATTGTAAAACAAGGTGTTAGTCATTCTTTTTCATGTGTATATCCAGTTTTCCCAACACCATTTATTGAAGAGACTATTTTTTTTCCTTGTTGTGTTTTCTTGGCAACTTTGTCAAAGATTAGTTGCCAAGTGAAGTAAGCTAGACAAAGACAAATACTTTATGGTATCATTTATATATTAAATCTAAAAAAAGAATAATTCAAACTCATAGCAACAGTGAGTAGAATGGTGATTGGCAGATGCTGGGGGTGGGGAGAAATGGGGAGATATTGGTCAAAATACATAAACTTTAAGTTGTAAGGTGAATACATTCTGAGGATCTAAAGTACAGTATACTACTAGGGCTAATTATACTTTATTGAATACTAGAAATTCTCTGAAAGAGTAAATCTTGAGTGTTTTCACCAAACAGAAAAAGTGACTGAGATGTTGGATGTATTAATTGACTTGATGTAATCATATTGCAAGGTGTTTCAAACTGTCACATTGAGCACTTTAAATATACACAGTTTTCTCAATTATACTTCAATAAAGCTGGAAAAAAGATCTTAGTCTTTTTCTATTCCTTCTACCCTATTTGGAATTCTTTTGTTAATTTCTGGGCTGTATAACTTTTTGATAAATCTGCTATAATCTTAACATGATACTAACAGAATTTTACCTCTTAATTTAACTTTGATTTCACTCCATTAGCTTGCAAAATAGTCTGATTTTTATTTTAAAATCCTTATTAATACTGTTTATTTATAGTTTTTTTCTTTTGAAAAAGTAATTGGTCATTTTTTGTTAGATTTTATAATTAATCTTTAGTTTGTTGCAGTCTAGCAAGAGAGATTCCCAGTTGTAGAATCTTCATGTTTTTAACATTTGAGGTTGTATTTGTGGCCTAATCTATGATCTATTTTAGTAAACATGCAATGGGCACTTGAAATTATAACATGCTCTTAGGTTTTAGGACCCAAAAGTGTGTGATTTGTCTCAAAGAGAAAGAGGGGGGGAATGTGTATTGCTGATGTTGTTCAGTTGCTAAGTTGTGTCCAACTCTTTGCAACCCCATGAACTGCAGCATGTCAGGCTCCCCTGTCCTCCACTATCTCCCAGAGTTTGCTTGAAATATGTCCATTGAGTCTGTGATGCTGTCTAACAATCTCATCGTCTTCCACCTCCTTATCCTCCTCCCAGCATCAGTGTCTTTTCCAATGAGTCAGCTCTTTGCATCAGGTAGCCAAAGTATTGGAGCCTCAGCTTTAGCACCAGTCGTTTGAATGAATATTCAGGGTTCATTTCCTTTAGGATTGACTAGTTTGATCTTGCAGTCCAAGAGACTCTCAAGAGTCTTTCCCAGCACCACAATTCGAAAGCATCAATTCCTCGACTCTCAACCTTCTTTATGGTCTAACTCTCACATCCATTCAGGTGTGAGTGCGTGAAAGTTGCTCAGTCATGTCTGACTCTTTCTGAACCCATGGACTATATAGTCCATGGAATTCTCTAGGCCAGAATACTGGAGTGGGTAGCTTTTCCCTTCTTCAGGGGATCTTCCCAACCCAGGCATAGAGCCCAGGTCTCTCTCCTGCATTGCAGGTGGACTCGTTACCAACTGAGCTATCAGGGAATCCATTCATAGCTACTGGAAAAACCATAGCTTTGACTGTGTGGACCTTTGTCAGCAAAGTGATGTCTCTGCTTTTTAATACATTGTCCAGGTTTGTTGTAATTTATCTCAAAGTACATTCTTCTTTCCTGCACACTGACTTTTAATCTTGCTTTGAGATATTGCTGTCCCATCAGTTATCCAAGCCAGAAAATAGCAAGCTACTTCTTGACCACTGCTCCACCCTGTATAAATGATCAAGTCTTACTGGTATTGATTTCTTAATATCTCTCAAAATTGTTCCCTCAGTTTCACAATTAGGCTTTCACTAGCTCTCACCCTAATTCTAAATCATAGCTAAAGGAATTTCACTCTCTTCAAAAACCTTAAGTACTTTCATTGCTAGTAGTGAGGATTACAAGTTTAAATGCCTAGAGAACCTAAATAACAGTGGGTATGTGAAGTCGGCCTGGTGGAGGCTGGCGGAATGAGGCAAGCATGCTTCATTCATGAGAACAAAGAGCAGCAGTTCCTTAGCACAGTTCACCACTCAAATACTGTTGGGGATTAGATGAAGAGGGTACACCAGAATACAGTGCTTTTGTCATAAAGAAAGTTTTGCTACTAGATGAATGGATGAAAAAAAAGATAAAGCAATAAACATAAAGGAAGCTGAAAGTGTGCATATTGACATTGATGTATGCCCTTCACTCTGACTTGAACTGTAGCCACAGCAGCTAGCTTGCTGACCCCACACTTCAAGTTGTTGTTGCTTAGTTGCTAAGACATGAATGACTCTTTTTTGACCCCAAGGACTGTAGCCCACCAGGCTACTCTGTCCATGGGATTTCCCAGGCAAGAATACTGGAGTGGGTTGCCATTTCCTTCTCCAGGGGGTCTTCCTGAGCCAGGGATTGAACTCGTGTCTCCTGCATTGGCAGGTGAATTCTTTACCCCTGAGCCATCTGGAAAGCTACACTTCAAGTAGCACTGCTGTCAATGACAGTTATCACTCCAGACTGTGTATCCAAGCCACCAGACCTTTCGTATTTTGAAGAATAATCTGGATTTTTATATTTCTCCCATTTAAATTGTGTTTTACACACTGGCAAGCTAAATTTAGTTATTTAAAGTGCTGTTCAAGTCTGAAAATTTGAGAAAGTTATCTAAAAAGTCCAGTTCAAATAACACTTTTTAAATGAACACTTTTTCTTTTTCTCCCTTGATCACTATCCTGATTTCTCAGTTTATAAGGAAGCTCCTCTTCTATTTAGACTGTGCTATCACTAGTGACATATGTGGGCATTTTCCCCTCTTTACTGTGAGCTCTCTTTGACCACAATCATTGGGTCTTTTGTATTTTCTCATATCAAACAAATAATCTTTGTTTTTTTTCTTTTTTGATTCTTCACTCTTGTTATATCTATACTATTGACTCCATATTGTAGAATGAAAGAAAGAATTTGTGGAGTGAAATGGAAATAATAAATATAAGTGCAGCCTTACAGGTGAGTTATTGACTAGTAAGTATTAGATTGACAAGTTAGTCTCTTTCTTTCTCTTATTCTTGCTGGCGCATACACACATGCAGACACACAGGGCCTATAAAATTAAATCAGACTCCTGTTTTTTTCCTCAGAGGTTTTAAGGAAGTGTGATGGTCATGGAGAGAAGGAACAGGGGCAGGATTTCTCAGTTTATTTCCCCTTGAGTCCCAGTCTGTGCGTGGGTTCCAGTGATGGGGAGGGAGCCAGTCCCAAAGATACCAGTGACATTGTCCACACAAGACAGGGACTTGCTGGATTTAGGAAGCACATTTTTGCTCTTCCAGTGATTCATAACTCAGGAATAATTTAAATTGTCTTTTTCACATAAAACATGTTTACAGGCCTCTGAAACCCTCCTGACATTGCTGTTGTTCAGTTGCTAAGTCGTGTCTGCATGCATGGACTGCAGCATGCCAGGCCTGACATTTACCAGGGCCAAATATTCATTCAAGGGAAGAAGGCATGTTCAGTTCCTAGATTCTGTGAATAATATCTCTGCTTCTAGTTTTCACAGTTTTCCAGAAATAATCTATCTTATATAAAATATTCTTATTATTCCATAGGTAAACACCTTCCAGTGTTTATTTCCTCTCATAAGAATAAAATACACTAAAAAATGTTACCTTTTTATCCTTTTAGTTATCCTTCAGTACTTAAGGAATTAAGAGGATTTCAGGAATCTTACTCTTAGGACATTAAGGACTTTTTAGAGTGAAGTGAGAAGGACAAATTCCATTTCTATGTCAAGTGAAATTAGTCATAATAAAGTGCAGTGACAGTTTTTCTTATGGTGCTTCAAATATGTGGCCTGATGTGTTCGTGATAGATAAAGAAGAAAGACTAAAAACTAAAATACAGTATGCTTAAATAATTGCTATATTTTCATGGCTAAGATTTGCAGTATTTTATCACATAATTTTGATTATTGGTTGGGGTACTTGATCAATATTCAAGGGCTATGTGTAGTAGCTATTACCTCAAGTTTCTGAGTAGTGTTATCAATTATAGGTTCAGGAGGGGGTGGCCCCTGGAGTTGAAGGAGTTACAGGGCCCATGGCATTAGTTTCTGGAACTGCAGTGGAATCTTCAGCAGACTCTGAGCCATATGCATAGTCAGAGGCTTCAATCTCATCTTCAGTGTAATAAAAATACTCTTCAGGAGTGGTGACATCCTCTTCAGGCAAAGTTGTACTGGTGGTGGTGACGGCACTGGGGAGAGCAGGAGTGAGAATGATAACAGGCAGAGTAGTGCCGAGGGTAGCAGTGTCCGTTCCTGGAGCAGCTGTTGTGGTTTTAAGAACCTCTGCAGTGGTTGCAGGGTTGGTCAGTGTCAGTTGCACTCTTGGTGCTCACTATAGGGATTGTGGGGCCAGTCACAGTTACAGCAGTTTCTTGAATAGTTGTGCCAGTTTTAGCAGTAGTGGTTTCAATGACAGAAATGGTTTCATCAATGGCAGCAGCAGTAGTATCAGTTACAGCCATAGTTGTGTCACCTTCAAGGGTGGTTGTCTCTTGTCCAGTGGTGGGGCAGCAGCAGGCAGGGTGGTGATTTGAGATGTGGAGGTTGTGATAGTAGGTGAGAGGGTAGTGGTAAGGGCTTTTGTAGCAGGTGTAATTTGAGCCTCGCTGGTAGTAATATCATCAACTCCTCTAGTGGCTGTCTTGGCGATGTTTGCAAAGGCAGTAGCCGGTGCTGTGTGTGATGCAGTAGCTGCTTCTATGGAAATCTCTGATAGCTGCTTTTTTCGTTGATGTGGACAAGGCTTTTGAGGTTTAGATGTCTGAGTCTGAAGTTTAGAGGAATGAGATTTTATTGGACAAGATGGTGGTGGATGAGGTTTTTGTACACGATGCTTACATATAAGTGGTAATGCTGGATACCCTGAAGACAGGTCAACAGAATGCAAAGGTCTTGTCTTCCTTCGTTTGTTTTTGGAAGGTAGATTCTGGCTTCCATCATAATTGCATCTTTGAGACTTTTTGTCAGTGGACTTAGTAATTCTTCTTGTAGTAGACCTGGAGCCTGTTAAGTTGTTCGGTGGAGTCCGCTTAGAAGCCACTCACCTCGTGTTACTCTCAGGAATTTTAGGGTTTGCACTTTTAGACTTAGGAACATGATGGCTCCTTATTGCACCTTGGGAAGCTGACGTCTGTCTAAGTACAGATTTAGCAGTGGGAGTCTTTTGTTTTGTTGTCTTTATAGTTGATTTCTGTGTAGCATTGGCAACTGAAGGCCTTTTCCCTGTATTGGGTGAAGGTGATGTCTGTTTGGGTGTAGACTTGGTAACTTTTGACTGTTTTGGTTTAGGTTTATCAATTTCCTTTCTTTTTATACCAGTCTCGGTGAAAGATGACTGTTTGGACTTAGACTTGTCTCCTAAGGTCACTTTGAGTGTAGACTTGTGGATTAAATTCTGTTTTTCTGAAGTTGATTTTGACTGAGGCTGTTTTAGTACAGTGTTGTTAGTTAGAAATTGCTTTTTGGTAGAGGTAGACTTCTTTAGTGTATCTTGGAAAGGTAACGAGTGCTTGGATGTAGACTGGGAAGTCAGAGATTTTAAAAATGCAGATGCCAGAGATGAGTTTGATAAAACAGATGGAGATGCTCTTGGTCGAATTCCAGTAAGTGAAATATGGTTTGATGGCTACTTTAATGTCTGGGCTTCAGCTTGTTTTAATGCAGCTTGTACATGAGGGGGTTTTGTTTTTCCTGTTTGGGCAGGTGAATTAAGCCTTGATAGCTTTTGTTTTGACTGGTCATAAGTTTTAAGACTCTCACTTGACTGCAAATAAAAAATATACAAGTAAAGAATTAAATACATGGCATCAGGTCACGTTGAGTGTATTTAAAAATATTCACTAGTAAAAGTTTTAAAATAGCCATTAATTTTTTTTTCAGATTTGATTTACATTTTTTGAAAAAATTACTTTATGGAGCAGTTTTAGATTGATGGTGAATTGAGAGGAACATACAGAGTTCTCATATACTTCCTGCCTAGATATGCACGGTCTCTCCACTATTGTCAGGAATGGAACTACATTGACATATATTACTCAAAGTCTATAGTTTACATTAGACTTCACCTTTATACATTCCATAGGTTTTGACAAACATATAATTACATTTGTTTACCATGCATTCACCATCTTATAGAATTCTAGGCTTCACTGCCCTAAAAATCCTGTTTTCTCCTTATTCATCCCTCTTAATCCCTGGCAAGCATTGATATTTTTTCTGGCTTTATAGTTTTGTTTTTTTTTGAATGTGATATAATTGGAATCAAACAATATATAGCCTTTTCAGATTAATTCCCTTCATCTAGTGTATAAATTTAAGATTCCATCATGTTTTTTTCATGATTTAGTAACTCTCTCTTTTTTTTTTATGTGCAGAAAAAGATTCCACTACATGAATATACCATAGTTTATTTATTCAGTCACCACAAAAGGACAATTTGATTGCTTCCAGATTTTGGCAATTATGAATAGAATGTCTGGGTACATAAAAATCCATAAAAACATCTGGGTGCACACTTGTGTGTGAACATAAATTTCTGATTGATATATATGTGTATGTGTAATATATATATATATATATATATCCTCATTGTAAGAATATATAGAAAGAAATATAATAAAGTTCATGGTACATTTTTTAAAGGCAATACAGTATGAATTATCCTGGTTGCAAGAACATTGATGTCTCACTCTGAGATGTTTTTGTGGCATATAATTGATATGAACATCTTTATCTTTTTCTAAATGAAAAGAAAATTACCTGTTGACCAGTATTGAAAACTTACCAAGAAGAATGTAGTAAGGTTCAAGATAATCATAGATAAGATAAGAGCATTCATGTTTTCTTTATGGACCCTAGCAAGAAATAATAATAAAGACAATCAATACCTAATTGTGTAGTGATAACAGATTATTCAAATCCATATTTATTTTGTTAAATTATGATTTTAAGACCTCTCAGAGAGCAATACTTCACTAAATAATTTACTGGCTACTCAGAAGCTTTCTGCATTATTTATATATAATAATATAAGCATAATTATGTAAGTGCAACTAACACACATATATGTATAAATAAATGCATGCATAAATTATGCACAATAGATATAATATATATTATATTATATACCAGGGCTTTATATTATATACCAGGGCTTCCTTGGTGGCTCAGATGATAAAGAGTCTGCCTGCAAAGCAGAAGACCTGGGTTCAATTCCTGGGTCAGGAAGATCCCCTGGAGAAGGGAATGGCAATCCACTCCAATATTCTTGCCTGGAGAATTCCATGGACAGAGGAGCCTGGCCGGCTACAGTCCATGGGGTCTCAAAGAGTCGGACATGACTACAGCCCACCGGGCCCTCCATCCATGGGATTTTCCAGGCAAGAGTACTGGAGTGGGGTGCCATTGCCTTCTCCGACATACAGACACATGAGCATAATTTAGAATCACTGGGGTTAACAGCTTAATAGTTTAACTATAAGAAGAAACTCATTATTAAAGCAAAAACTATTTTTAAAAAAGTTTTTGGTTAAAAAAATTTAATTCACACTTTTAGAATGTTAAAGCCAATGCTTCCATAAAAGCCTGGGAGGGTCAAGACAAGTGGTGAAGTCTGCATCCCTTTGTCACCAGAAAGTATTCTAGGTGGACTGAAGCATTCCTAATATAGCATTTTTTTTTTTTACTCAACAAAGACAAGTTCGCCTTGTGATTTTTTTTTTTCACTTAAGTTGCATTTTATTAAAAGCTGCTATTCAGCCATAGAACTTGAGTAATTCACAGAACTAAGCTTTGATTAAACTGCAGACAGTGGAAGTGAGTGGAATTCATCCACTTTCAGTGGGTATAATTAGTGACCATCAGCAGTTAGTTTAATTGTTTTAGAAATTCTCAATCTCAATCTAAGAGAATCTCAATCTAAGTCAGCAGATAATTTCAATTATTAGTTTATCTATTACATTTATGTCCAAACTATGGAAAACTTGGAGCCAGAAAAGGAAAATCTATGTCCCAATCTTATCTGCACACATACTTTAGAAGGAGTTTCTCCTCTGGTTTCTGGTCAGGTTTTATCTTCTCTTAACCTCACTGATTCTTCTCTGGTAGTCATATCCAAAGGAAAACCAGTGAGAACCTTTTGAATAAATAAACCTTTCGTCCCTGAATGTCCCTCCTACTTATTTTCTTTTGAGGATAGACTGAGAAAGCTTTAATAAGATTCCCTTTAGCAAGGGTTAATACTGATTAAAAGAAGTCAAGCCTATTGACAAAATCAGTTATTTGTGTGTATTCTTCCATGGAAATATTACATTTTAGTTACATCTTTTCTTAGGAAAAAGAACGTAATTTTATTCCTTATAAAACTTTTATCATTTGTACTATGACTTGAAATGATTAGATAAAAATTTGTTGTTTCTGTGACATGAAGAACATCAAAGTTTTATTCTTTAGGGTTCTTGTCTTAACCATCCCAATAATGGTTATAGGTATTTTGTAATTAATTAATCAAAAGAATAACTTTTAAATATAGAAACTATATTGATGCCAAATATTAATTTTACAGGGGTGTTTAGGACTTTATTTTAATTTATTAATTAATCTATTAATTAACTTATTTTTGTCTGCACAAGGTTATTTTTAGGGCTTTAATCTTGCCTTTAAGAGTTTCTGGATTTCTCAATATATTCTAATAAAATACACTCATAAAAAGAGTGCACTTGACCTGTTTTTGTTCATCAGTCTAAACTATTAGGTTTATGGCCTTTATTCCAGTAATATTAGCATCTGGCCACCACTGCAGTTTATCACATTAAGAAGATTAGGAAAAGGATATGCCATCATTTCCTTTTTCTAAATAGTGTACTAGGGTTAAGATAATACAAAATATTGATACAACAATTTGGTTAGTATTCTGATGATATTCAGCTTTCTTTTCTTGAAAATTGAGATTAAATTATAAAAACATTCTCTCTTTACCCTTTTATATTGCTGTGATTGGTATTATGATTTTCAATAATTTTCTTTTGAGTTTAAAATTGGCATTTGGTAGTTTGGTTTATGATCAATAATAAACTGCTAAGGTTAACATTTTCCCTCCTGGATTTTAGTAAAGAAAATTCTAGATTATTTAGTTCTATTAAATGGGTATTTTAATTTCAGTTATTAACAACTGTTTTATTTCTTTACTTACTCATTTGTTTAGCAAATGTCTTGTTGTTCAGTCGCTTAGTCGTGTCCAACCCTTTGCAACCCCATGAACTGCAGCACACCAGGCTTCCCTGTCCTTCACTATATCCTGAAGTTTGCTCAAACTCATGTCCATTGAGTCTATGATGCCATCCAACTGTTTCATTCTCTGTCACCCCCTTCTCCTCCTGCCCTCAACCTTTCCCAGCATCAGGGTCTTTTCCAATGAGTCACTCTTTGCATTAGGTGGCCAAAGTATTGGAGCTTCACCTTTAGCATCAGACCTTCCAATGAGTATTCAAGGTTGATTTCCTCTAGGTATTCACTGGTTTAATCTTTCTGTCCAAGGGACTCTCAAGAGTTTTCTATAGCACCACAATTTGAAAGCATCAATTCTTTAGCACTCAGCCTTCTTTGTGGTCCAACTCACTATTTGTGATTGACTACTGGAAAAATTTTGACTATATGGAGCTTGGTCAGCTAAGTGATGTCTCTGCTTTTTAATATGCTGTCTAGGTTTGTCAAAGTTTTTAAAGAAATTTATCTATTTTTAAATGAAGGATAATTGCTACACAATTGTGTTGTTTTCTGCCAAACATCACATGGATCAGTCATAGGTGTACAAGGACAAGTGTCTTTTAATTTCACGGCTGCAGTCACCATCTGCAGTGATTTTGGAGCCCAAGAAAATAAAATGTATCACTGCTTCCACTTTTTCTCCATCTATTTGCCATGAAGTGATGGGCCCCAGATGCCATGATCTTAGCTTTTTAATTTTGAGTTTTAAGCCAGTTTTTCCACTCTCCTCTTTCACCTTCTTCAAGAGTTCTTTAATTGCTCTTCATTTTTTGCTGTTAATGTGCACATCTGAGGTTGCTAATATTTCTCCAGGCAATCCTAATTCCAGCTTGTGAGCCTTCCAGCTCAGCATTTTTCATGATGTACTCTGCATATAAGTTAAATAAGTGGGGCAATAATATACAGCCTTGACGTACTCCTTTCCCAATTTTGAACCAGTTCATTGTTCCACGTCCGACTCTTAACTTGCTTCTAGTCCTGTGTACATGTTTCTCAGGAGTCTGGTAAGGTGGTCTGATATTCCCATCTCTTTTAGAATTTTCCAGAATTTGTTGTGATCCACACAGTTAAAGGCTTTAGTGTACTCAGTGACTTTATTTAGCTTCTATTATACAGTGTGGCTCAGTGGTAAAGAGTCTGCCGTAATGCAGGAGCCACAGGAGCCGCAGATTCGATCCCTGGGTCAGGAAGATCTCCTGGAGGAGGGCATGGCAACCCACTTCAGTATTCTTGCCTGGAGAATCCCATGGACAGAGGAGCCTGGGGAGTTACAGTCCATAGGGTCACAAAGAGTAAGACATTACTGAAGTGACTAAGCACAGCACAGCACGTACAATGTATTGGGGTTTCCCTGGTGGCTCAGATAGTATAGAATCTGCCTGCAATGCAGGAGACATGGATTCCATCCCTAGGTTGAGAAGATTCCCTGGAGAAGGTAATGGATACCTGCTCCAGTATTTTTGCCTGGAGAATTCCATGGACAGGAGGTCTGGTGGATTATAGTCCATGGGGTTGAAGAGTCAGACATGACTGAGTGACTGACACTTTTACTTCAAACAGTGTATTGGGTCTTACTTTAGAGAGACAGTGATGAGAGAACATAGTTACTGTGCTCATAGGGCTTACCTCCCAGCAGAAGAGCTGGACAGGCAGGTGAACCAGGGGAACTGGTATTGGGGAAGGGGAAAGGAACTGGTATGGAAAGGGTGCTGTGGTAGCACATGTGTGAAGCGTTTGGTATTAGAAGTTGGGGAAAGTTTTTCTTAAGGATGTGATATCTAAACCAAGGAGACCAATTTTGATAATGTGATATGAATTACCCAAAGGATTTCAGCAGCTTCAAGCAAGTGCTGGTGTTGGTGATAATGCAGCTAAAGCCATGAGGGTTTGTTTCTGAGTCATTGGGCTGAATGGTATGAGGCTCTAATAGGCCTAGAGGAAGTAGGAAGGTAGTAATAGTAAGATCATGAAATTTAACTTTACCTTGTGAATGTTCTTTATGGATAGGGGTTAAAATTTATTGAATGCCCAGTTAATGGAGGATATTATCATGAATGTCTCAGACTCAAGGTTGTGTGTCCTAGAGTCAGATAACAAAGTCTGATAGATTGAATTGCTAGAGTTCAAAACAAAACTCTACCATTTAGTGGATTTTTGTTCTTGGGCAAATTATTAATACTTAATCTCTCTGGGCCTCAGTTTCTTCATTTATATGTGAACATAATCATAGAGCCTCTTTAAGAGAGTTCTATGTCAAATAAAGTAAAACATGTAAAATCTTTTATAGAGAGCCTGACACATATATCAGTAAATCAAAAAATGCACTTTCCACCTTATTTATTACCCAGAGCCACACAGTTAAGCAAGCGATTTTGAGCAAAACTTTAATTCAGTTCTATCCAAATCTAAAGCCTATAAATTTTCATTGTACGTTTAACTAAAGTGTGGCTCAGATGATAAAGAATCCACCTGTAATGCAGGAGACACAGGAGACTCAGGTTTGATCACTGGATTGATAGGATCCCCTTGAGGAGGCTGTGGCAACCCACTCCAGTGTTTTGCCTGGAGAATCCCATGGACAGAGGAGTTTGGAAGGCTACAGTCCATAGGGTTGCAAAGAGTCCCGACAGGACTGAGCTACTAGCACTTCACTTTTCAACACTTTCATACAAAATGAGGATCAATAAGAAGCTATTTCAAGAGGTTACTAGTGAAGATTAAGAGGTTTATATGTGTGAGAACTTTTTATACATTTAAAAAAGTGGTAAATAAATTATTATTATATAACTTATAACTGTTTTGGAAGACCTGAGAACTTGAATAATAAGACGTTTTTCTATTTCTCACCAGACCATGAGGTCCTAGAGGTGGGGAGGAAGCATGATATATTCACATAGTGGGCATTTGGCAAATAATTGATAAATGAATGACTATGTGTGACCCTCCAGATCTCATTTATTTTCCATGCTAAAGACATAATTTCTCATATAAACTACCTTTGCAGAAATGGACTTTACCTCTGAAAGTAATTTATCCAAACCCAAAATAACCAACTCACCAATGTATTTTCTTAAAATGGAAATTGTAGTTGAAGGATTTACTATGTCACAGGGAAGCCCCTATTAGTGTTAATTAAAAAAAAAAAAATCAGAATTTGAAAGTAGAGAGTTATTTTATTTGGTGAGAATGTTAAAGACTCTGAGCCTGGGAATTTGCTCTCGGGAATGATCTAGACTAAAATTGGCATTACTTTTGGGCACTTAATGCTAACTCTAGTGTTCTCATTCTCTCTCTTGGCTGCTCAAGAATCACTTTGTGGCCTTCTAGAGTTGAACACTATGGCTTAGTTCTCTGACCCCAATGATTTAGCCATAAATTTAGATTTTCCCCATATCATCCTGCAGAAGATGGTCTTAATGAGTGGACCACTTTGAGAATCAGAAGAAATTATGAGCTCTGCCTTCAATTAAATGTGTATTTCCAAATTCACACTAAATTTACCTTGGAATTTCAAAGTTTCAAATAACCCCTGAGGTGTATTCACAGACTCTTTCAACATCCATTTATGATAAAAACTGTCCAGAAAGCAGGAATAGAAGGAACATACCTCAACATAATAAAAGCTATATATGACAAAACCACAGCAAACATTATCCTTAGTGGTGAAAAATTGAAAGCATTTCCCCTAAATTCAGGAACAAGACAAGGGTGCCCACTTTCACCATTACTATTCAACATAGTTTTGGAAGTTTTGGCCACAGCAATCAGAGCAGAAAAAGAAATAAAAGGAATCCAGATTGGAAAAGAAGTAAAACTCTCACTGTTTGCAGATGACACGATCCTCTACATAGAAAACCCTAAAGACTCCACCAGAAAATTACTAGAACTAATCAATGAATATAGTGAAGTTGCAGGGTATAAAATCAACACACAGAAATCCCTTGCATTCCTATACACTAGTAACGAGAAAATAGAGAAATTAAGGAAACAATTCCATTCACCATTGCAACGAAAAGAATAAAATACTTAGGAATATATCTACCTAAAGAAACTAAAGACATATATATATAGAAAACTATAAAACACTGGTGAAAGAAATCAAAGAGGACACTAATAGATGGAGAAATATACCATGTTCATGGATTGGAAGAATCAATATAGTGAAAATGAGTATACTGCCCAAAGCAATCAATAGATTCAATGCAATCCCTATCAAGCTACCAATGGTATTTTTCACAGAGCTAGAACAAATAATTTCACAATTTGTATGGAAATACAAAAAAACCTTGAATAGTCAAAGCTATCTTGAGAAAGAAGAATGGAACTGGAGAAATCAACCTGCCTGACTTCAGGCTCTACTACAAAGCCACAGTCATCAAGACAGTATGGTACTGGCACAAAGACAGAAATATAGATCAATGGAACAAAATAGAAAATGCAGAGATAAATTCACGCACATATGGACACCTTATATTTGACAAAGGAGGCAAGAATATACAATGGAGAAAAGACAATCTCTTTAACAAGTGGTGCTGGGAAAACTGGTCAACCACTTGTAAAAGAATGAAACTAGAACACTTTCTAACACAAAAATAAACTCAAAATGGATTAAAGATCTAAATGTAAGACCAGAAACTATAAAACTCCTAGAGGACAACATAGGCAAAACACTCTCCAATATAAATCTCTATGACCCACCTCCCAGAATATTGGAAATAAAAGCAAAAATAAACAAATGGGACCTAATTAAACTTAAAAGCTTCTGCACAACAAAGTAAACTATAAGCAAGGTGAAAAGACAGCCTTCAGAATGGGAGAAAATAATAGCAAATGAAGCAACTGACAAACAACTAATCTCAAAAATATACAAGCAACTCCTACAGCTCAACTCCAGAAAAATAAACGCCCCAATCAAAAAATGGGCCAAAGATCTAAATAGACATTTCTCCAAAGAAGACATACAGATGGCTAACAAACACATGAAAAGATGCTCAACATCATGCATTATCAGAGAAATGCAAATCAAAACCATAATGAGGTACCATTTCACGCCAGTCAGAATGGCTGCGATCCAAAAGTCCAGAAGCAATAAATGCTGGATAGGGTGTGGAGAAAAGGGAACCCTCTTACACTGTTGGTGGGAATGCAAACTAGTACAGCCACTATGGAGAACAGTGTGGAGATTCCTTAAAAAACTGGAAATAGAACTGCCTTATGATCCAGCAATCCCACCGCTGGGCATACACACCCAGGAAACCAGAATCAAAAGAGACATGTGTACCCCAATGTTCATCGCAGCACTGTTTATAATAGCCAGGACATGGAAGCAACCTAGATGTCCATCAGCAGATGAATGGATAAGAAAGCAGTGGTACATATACACAATGGAGTATTATTCAGCCATTAAAAAGAATACATTTGAATGAGTTCTAATGAGGTGGATGAAACTGGAGCCTACTATACAGAGTGAAGTAAGCCAGAAAGAAAAACACCAATACAGTATACTAACGCATATATATGGAATTTAGAAAGATGGTAATGATAAGCCTATATGCGAGACAGCAAAAGAGACACGATGTATAGAACAGTCTTTTGGACTCTGTGGGAGAGGGAGAGGATGGGATGATTTGGGAGAATGGCATTGAAACATGTATAATATCATATAAGAAATGAATGCAGGATACAGGATGCTTGGGGTGGTGCACTGGGATGACCCAGAGGGATGGTACGGGGAGGGAGGTGGGAGGGGGGTTCAGGATGGGGAACACGTGTATGCCCGTGGCAGATTCATGTTGATGTGTGGTAGAACCAATACAATATTGTAAAGTAATTAGCCTCCAATTAAAATAAATAAATTAAAAAAGAAAAGAGATCCATTGCATTTGATTGGCTTTATTATGCAGGAATCAAAAAATTAAATCTGGCATAAAAGTAAAATGTAAGAGGAGACGAGAAAGGAGCCGGATCTGTGAAAATCATATTCTCTGTTCACCGAAGGCAGACAACTGGCCAAAGGAAAGTTTGAAGTAGTCATTTGGTTTCAGCTAGACCTATAAAAATGACAGTTTAGAGATTTAGTTCACAATGTGCTAACAGTTCTCATGATATGTATTTTATTTAGCTTCTGTGATTTGCTTCATGTCTGTATCCAAGTAGTTTATCTAACTAAATATATAAATTTAAATATTTAAATTCACCACATAGTGAACTGATACAATTGTCTTCATCTAATATTCACAGAAAGACACAGTCCTATACATTCTTTTTTTATAAGTGATCTTATACTGTGTGGTTTTAACTTAGGAATCTAGGTTCTTGAGTTTTGAACAAATGTTGACTATTGAGATAATGATTATTTTATTAAAAACAATCATGTAAATATAATGTATTTCATATCAATAAAATAGATAGTTGCATACTCAATTACTTGTTTTCATTTTGTGTCCATTAATTTTTTCATTTTCTTTTTGAAATTTTAATGAGTCAAAGATTTATCAGCTTATTATCTTCTCTTTCTTACCAGATGTCCTATTAAACACAATCTCAGTAATAAAATTTATACATATGCTGATCTTGGAAAATTAGAGTATGTTTTCTGTTTTTATTTTTATTTTTTTTAACAAATAGCCCATATGGAAATAGCAGACGTACTAATTAAGCCTTACTATCTGAAATCAAGCAAGTTTGATTTGGTTTCCAGTTTTGAACTTTCAGCTGTAGCAATTTGCATCCATAGCTTTCATTTGTGGATTTAAGATGGTAATATAATCCATTCCATACGGCTGCTACAGGATTAAACTGAGATTGTTATGTAGTTTTGATAATTTAGTAAGGACTTGATATTTTAGTTGAAAGTAAATTTTAATATTTACTAATTATACTTCTTTTCTAGAGCATTATATTTCACAGGTTGATTGCTTTTTACATCTCATTCACAATATGCTTTCTCACTTGAATCTCATAGCAACCAAAATTATGAGAAAATGAGAGTGATGACTCTTTAGAGAGAGTAATGAATTGCTTAAAGTCACACAACAGAAGAACCAGGCTTCTCTGATCTATTGCTATTACCATTATATCATGCTGAGTTCATTTTAGACCAAAAATCATGTAGACAGTGTGATGAAAGTATTTGTTGCCTAGAATCTCAAAATGTTGTCACTTTCTTCCTAAATTATTTCACAATCTTTAGTTATTTTCTATCTTATTGATCTTTCTGTTTAACCTCTTCATGTATTTTAAATTATTTTGGACTCTGCCATTATCCATTGATTCAAATAATAAATAGACATATTTTACATTATATTTAAAGTTCTGAAAGTTTCCTCTTAATAAGTAGGTGCTTTTCAAGTTAAAAATTAGAATTTTTCTGTGGGATTACCTTACAATAGGAGAAATTTGGGTGCCTAACCTTATACAGCCTTTCGGAAGTGATGCCTGAGATAAAATGCTATGAGTGAAACATTGTTTCCTTTCATTCTATTCTTACCAAAAGTAGAGTGCAACAACACTGGTATACAATTAAAATATATTTAAACTCATATCCTATATGATTTTTTTCTAAGAAAACATATTTTTGAGATAAGAAAAATCATGAGTTGACATTGTACTTTACTGTTTTTGTCTGTGAACAGGAGTAAAATAAAACTAATAGATTCAAGGAGTATACCAATTGTTGAAAAAGGTTTAATAATAAAATCTGCAATTTTTACTCATTTTGTAAAATATTTTAAAACTTTCTTGTTGGGAAAGAATCTAGTATATACATGATAAAGAACCAGCAAATGTAAGTTATAATTAGCCCATTTCGCCTTCTCTGTAACAGATTTAATTTATCCATCTACGCTAGTTTAGATGTTACGATTTTATTAATAAGTCCATGAATCTTGGCTGTTATTCATTTTGCTTATTTACCTGCGTTGTCTTCTTTGATGTCTCCTTAGAGTTTTTAGACCACAGTTGAAGTAACTTGGACTGTGTTGATCTCAGGTGGGCTCTCAATAACTTCTGGAGAAGCTTCTAGAGTAGCTACAGTGCTCTCTACTGCTTCGGTGGTAGGTGTACTTGTAGGCTCACCACTAGCAATGGTATTGATGGTAGGGATTTCTGTTTTATCCTGATTTTTCTTTGGTGGAATGGCCATAAATGATAAATGTGGGTGTGGGTGACGTGCCATGGTAGTTGGCTGGGCTTGGCAGGACTTGGCAGGCACAGTATTTGACAAAACTTGCCATTGAAGAATTTGGGCAGGTGACCTAACTGCAGCTGGCTTTGCATAATATGGGTATGGCAGAAATTGATTATTAATTAGTGCAACTGGTTTCTGTTGGTAGGCATTGAGTCCATAACTAGGATACCTACTCAGCACATACTGAATTGGGATATATTTGGCTATTTTGTCACTGAAGAATCTTTCATCTTTCTCACAGCGCTGTAAAAAAATAAATTATGCAGAATGGTATTATTTCTTGCCTGGAGAATCCCAGGGACTGGGGAGCCTAGTGGGCTGCCATCTATGGGGTCGCAAGAGTCAGCCAGGACTGAAGCAACTTAGCAGCAGCAGAAGCAGAGTGAAGAGATATCTTAAATCAGAATTTTTTGAAACAAATTGTTACAGTATTTGATGTTAAGAAAGTACAACATTGGGAATAGTGAACCCAGAAACCATATTATTTTATAAAATATGGATTTGTACATCTTCCTTCCACTTCTTGATTTTCAGCAAATATTAAAAATAACATTAGTTTCAAAAAAAATTAGATGAGATAGCTCATAATGTAAACCACTTTGCCCAGAGCTTGGCATATATAAAAAGTGCTCAGTAAATGTTGCACTTTATAAGCACCACAGCTAGACCAGTTTCATAGAGAGCTTTGACATACAATACACAAGCATACTACACACAAAGAAAAAAACTGTATATCTCTTTCCATATATATGAGTGTGTATATGTGTGTGTGTGTATATATATATATATGTTTATTCTCACCACATGTTTGTAACTATTTTTTATTTTATTTATCTAGGGATTAGGTTAAGGGTGCATTTTATCTAAACTAATTCAAGCAAAATAGTAAAAATAATGTGATGTGGATTCCTGGGTTTATATGTTGGGGTTTTTTTTCTGCTTAGTTTTATCCGTTAAAAATCAGTTAGGAAATTTTCCATCTTTATTTGCCACAGTTCTATCAATTAGGTGCAGTCATAAAATACATTAATTAGGTGCAGTTAACTATATACAATTATATTATATACTGATATATTAATATTGTATATTATATAATCATCTAATATTATAAATTATATTATACATTATATTATATATTATATGTAATGATGTGATGTGATATGGATTCTTGGGTTTATATATATT
>NW_011494682.1:2716382-2729496 GCF_000754665.1 Bison bison bison
ACACTAGGCCACCCTGTCCATCACCAATTCCTGGAGTCCACCCAAACCCATGTCCATTGAGTCCATGATGCCATCCAACCATCTCATCCTCTGTCGTCCCCTTCTCCTCCTGCCTTCAATCTTTCCTAGCATCAGGGTCTTTTCAAATGAGTCAGCTCTTCACATCAGGTGGCCAAAGTAATAGAACTAATCAATTATTAATATATATTATATAAAACTATATAATAATATAATATATATTCCACATCACATCATGTGATATATTGTGATATAATGTGATATATATCACATAATATCACATTATATGATAAATATATATATTCCACATCACATCACATCATGTGATATATATAATATTATATTATAATTAACTAATTATAATAATTGATTAGTTCTATTAATTAATATTAATTAGGTACAGTTATAAAATACAAAATCATTAGATCTTTCCTTATGAATAGAAACAAATTAATGAAATTATACCTCAAAGCAAGGATTTCTCATGAAAGGAGACATATTTAAAGGTATTCATTCAAACAAACTGGGGGAATGAATACAATTGTATGAGAAGCATCTGAAGATGTTTCAGAGAGGGATCATTCCCCATTTCTTAAAAAGTAGACAGAAGAAATATTAAGCTTTGCTTTTGTTTTCATTGTTTTCCCAGTATTAAATTCTGAGAAGGTTTTCTCATGTTGCTAAATACTCATGAAAATCAACACAACTTGGCCTGTAAAGTGATACCAAGATTTTAGATAAACATTGATGTGGATTCATATGAGTGGTTGCTGAAATGATTATTTTTACAAAGATTATTCAACTATTTTATGTAGTTTAAATATTTACTTAGTCTTTTGATAGAAGGCATTTTAATATCATTAAACTTTGCAGAATTTTATTCTTTGGATTCATATCTCTACTGGAAACAAACTTACTATTGGTTGTTCTTGGTTTTGCTCCTGGGCACCCTGTTGAGATTCAGAGAAAGAATCAGAAACAAGAAGTTAGAAGAAAAAAAGCATGATAGAGTCTAGTTTTTGTGATTTAAAAATATCTTTTATAAAAAAGATAAAACATGTTTTTCTTGCTTTTATTTTAGTATTGTAAAATATTATAAAGCACTTTTCTAGGTTATCTATAGTCTGTGACAGAGAAGGCAATGGCACCCCACTCCAGTACTCTTGCCTGGAAAATCCCATGGATGGAGGAGCCTGGTGGGCTGCAGTCCATGGGATCACTAAGTGTCGAACATGACTGAGTGACTTCACTTTCACTTTTCACTTTCATGCATTGGAGAAGGAAATGGCAACCCACTCCAGTGTTCTTGCCTGGAGAATCCCAGAGACGGGAGAGCCTGGTGGGCTGCCGTCTATGGGGTCGCACAGAGTTGGACACGACTGAAGTGACTTAGCAGATAGTCTGTGAAACCCTCAAGAAATGACAGATACATGCTAACTTAAATAGCAATAATGAGCCCCATGGTTAAGTTGTTCTTAAAAATCACTATTTAGGGAGAAAAATTTAAGATTGAAAAGAATATGATCATTTGATCTCTGTACCAACAACTATATATGATATTGCTTAAATGAAGAACATGAACAACCTATATTCAATTTGTATTGAATATATATTGCTAAAAATAAGAGGAGAATTTAGCATATTTTTTTGTTTCTGCTCTCCTAAGATGATTTATGAGGTTTTCTTTTTTTTAATATAAATTTTTTTATTTTAATTGGAGGCTAATTACTTTACAATATTGTATTGGTTTTGCCATACATCAACATGAATCCGCTACAGGTGTACACATGTTCCCCATCCTGAATCCCTCTCCCTCCTCCCTCCCTGTATCATCCATCTGGTTGATTAAAAATCCATCCATCCAGTGCTTGATTAAAAAATTGCCTCTAGCGTAACACTGGTATATAAATGTTATATAAATAATAGCATTTAAAAAATTATCATGTATTTATAGTACTTTTCTTAGTTCTGGATTGTAACATGCATAGGAAATCAGGAGTGAGAAAGTAGTTTCCAGGCATATCTATATGAAGCTTTAAAACTTACAAAAGGTGAGTTCATAATGGTAAATAGTTTTAAGATGACAGTTTTAGTTTAAGACTTTTCACACATATCCCTGGGATATAAAAGATCCTATAAACCTTTAGGAAGTTGTTGGTATAGGATATCAGAGATTTAAAAAAAATAATAAAATACAGGGTGTGTTAAGACAGGGACTTATTTACCTCTAAATTTATTAAGTCATTAGTTTAAAATTTAAAAAGTTATATTAATATTGAAAGTTTGCCTACACTAAAAAATCCTGAAAATTTAGATATAGATTTGATATAATATCAGTCTACCTGCATTATGTATTCCTGGTATATGTTCATTTTAGTATCTTGTATCTTAAATTTTTTAAAGGCATATGATCTCATATCATTTTTTCCATCACCTCAGTTTTCATACTTGCATATTCAAAGTTGAAAAACAATCAATGGTTATGTCATGAAATGTTTGTTCTTTACTGTTAACTTTTAAAGGTTTATCAAAAAATGTTTTTATTATAAATACAGGCATGGATAACATCTGGATAGCTATCAATGGACTTTTAAAATGACCTATGAACTGTAGCCCACGAGGCTCCCCTGTCCATGAATTCTCCAGGTAAGATACTTGAGTGGGTAGCCATTCCCTTCTCCGGGGAAATCTTCCCAATCCAAGGATGAAAACTAGGTCTCCTGCATGCAGGCAGATTCTTTACTTTCTGAGACACCAGGGAAGCCCAGATGTCAATGGCCTTTTAAATAGTTTTCAGTGATTTCTTAAAACAGCCCATCAAAAATATGATTTTGGGGGGAAAATACAGAAATTATTAAACTTCTGTACAGTAAAGATATACCAATTTATAATGTCATCAGTAGACTATAAGATTGTGCAGTTCATCTTGTAATTGCTAGTAATAAGTGTTATCTTAGTTATTTATATTTTGGAGAGAAGGAATACATTTAGCACATAAAAGATGCTACAACATTGCTGTATTGCTGCTGCTGCTGCTAAGTCACTTCAGTTGTGTCTGACTCTGTGTGACCCCAGAGACGGCAGCCCACCAGGCTTCCCCGTCCCTGGGATTCTCCAGGCAAGAACACTGGAGTGGCTTGCCATTTCCTTCTCCAATGCATGAAAGTGAAAAGTGAAAGTGAAGTCACTCAAGATGTCTACTTGAAAGTTACACAGTCGTGTCTGACTCCTAGTGACCCCATGGACTGCAGTCTACCAGGCTCCTCAGTCCATGGGATCTTTCAGGCAAGAGTACTGGAGTGGGGTGCCATTGCCTTCTCCGATCGCTGTATTAAGTTGTATGATTTTGATTGGGTAAGTAAGATTGTATAAGATTGGATGGTAAAAATTATATAAACTTTCATTCTTCTTTTGAATTATTTGTTTATATCCATGGGGCTTGTAGCTTTGTGAAGACAGGAAGGAGAGTTTGGGGATAGCACTGGCTTAAATAGTTCAAGAAGATGTTTTCAGAGGTCAAGCAGTTGTGAATCACTTTCTGATTTAAACTTTAACCTCTATCCCTCAAGAGAAAGCCCAAGTTCTAAATATGCAGTTGACCACAATAAAATCAAATTTCAAAGAAGAAAGGAAGAAATATGAAGGTCATAGTAAATCAAATTTTTAAAATATTCTAAAAATTTACCAAATAGAATTATTTAAGAGATATTAACTTGAAAGCAAAACTAAATTTAATAATAAATGAATTATGAAACAAGGACTAGTGCTGTTCCAAATTTTACAGTTTAAGAGGAGGTCATCAATTCAGTTCAGTCGCTCAGTCATATCAGATCTTTGCAATCCCATGGACTGCAGCACGCCAGGCTTCCCTGTTCATCACCAACTCCTGGAGCTTATTTAAACTCATGTCCAGAGTCGGTAATGCCATCCAACCATTTCATCCTCTGTTGTTCCCTTCTCCTCCTGCCTTCAATCTTTCCCAGTATCAGGGTCTTTTCCAATGAGTCAGTTCTTCTCATTAGATGACCAAAGTATTGGAGTTTCAGCTTCAGAATCTGTCCTTCCAATGAATATTCAGGACTGATTTCCTTTAGGACAGACTGGTTGGATCTCCTTGCAGTCCAAGGGATTATCAAGAGTCTTCTCCAACACCACAGTTCAAAAGCATCAATTCTTCAGTGCTCAGCTTTCTTTATAGTCCAACTTTCACATCCATACATGATTACTGGAAAAGCCATAGCTTTGACCAGACAGACCTTGGTTGGCAAAGTAATGTCTCTGCTTTTTAATATGCTATCTAGGTTGGTCATAGCTTTTCTTCCGAGGAGCAAGCGTCTTTTAATTTCATGGCTGCAGTCACTATATGCAGTGATTTTGGAGCCCCAGAAAATAAAGTCTGTCACTGTTTCCATTGTTTCCTCATCTATTTGCCATGAAGTGATGGGACCGGATGCCATGATCTTCGTTTTCTGAATGTTGAGCTTTAAGCCAATTTTTTCACTCTCTTCTTTCACTTTCATCAAGAGGCTCTTTAGTTCTTCTTCGTTTTCTGCCATAAGGGTGGTGTCATCTGCATATCTGAGGTTATTGATATTTCTCCTGGCAATCTTGATTCCAACTTGTGCTTCATCCAGCCCAGCATTTCTCATGATGTACTGTGTGTATAAGTTAATAATCACGGTGACAATATATAGCCTTGATGTACTCCTTTCCTGATTTGGAACCAGTCTGTTGTTCCATGTCCATTTTTAACTGTTGCTTCTTGACCTGCATACAGATTTTTCAGGAGGCAGGTCAGGTGGTCTGGTATTCCCATCTCTTTATGAATTTTCCAGTTTGTTGTAGAGTAGAAGTAGTTTGTTACAGAGTATAAGGACTTGTGCTCATCTTCTGCAAGAACTCCAAAATTTCACTCACTGCTGAACAACCATCAACAGAAGAATGTTGGATCCCACCGAGGAAAAATACCTCATGTCCAAGGGCAAAGGAGAAGCCCCAGCAAGATGGTAGAAGGGTGAAATAGCATTTAGAATCAAACCCCATACCCGCCAGAGATGCTTGGAGGGCTCAAATAAGCCTGGTATGCACCAGGACCCAGAGACTCCACAGAGACTGAGCCAGAACTTTGTTTGAATGTCTCCTGTGGAGGTACAGGTCAGCAGTTGACTGCTGCTGGGCAGGAGCTCTGGGTGCAGCAGACCTGGGTATGGCATAAGCCCTCTTAGAAGAGGTCACCATTAACCCCACCATAGAGCCTCTAGAACTTAAACAGGACTGAGGAAACAGACTCTTGGAGGGCACAAACAAAAGCTTGTGTGCACCAGGACCCAAGAGAAAGAAGCAATGACCCCACAAGAGACTGAACCAGACTTGCCCATGAGTGTCCAGGAGTCTCTGGCAGAGGCATCAGTCAGAGGTGGCCTGCTGCAGGCTGGGGGCACTGAGTGCAGTGGTGTTTGCATGGGACCTTTTGAAGAAGGTCGCCAGCCATTATCTTCATTACCTCCACCATAATTTGGCCTCAGGTCAAAAAACAGGGAGGGAACACAGCCCTGCCCATTAACAGAAAATTGGGTTAAAGATTTATTGAGCATGACCCTGCCCATCAAAACAAGAGGAGGTCATACAGCATCAGATATTTAAATTTTAAATGTATTTATTTTTAGTTGGAGGATAATTGCTTTACAATATTGTGTTGGTTTCTGCCATACATTAATATGAATCAGCCATTGGTATGTTATGTCCCCTCCCCCTTGAACCTCCCTTCCACCTCCCACCCCATCCTACCCCTCTAGGTTGTCACAGAGTCCTAGGTTTGAGCTCCCTGCATCATACAGCAAATTTCCACTGGCTATCTAATTTTACACATGGTAATGTATAATGTTTTTAATTAAATTCCTATCTCACACAAACTCCAGTCTATTTAGAGACTAAATTCTGAAAATATTAGGATGTTGTTTAAGTTTTTCTTTTTTCTTTTTACCAATTTCAAATAACTTGATATGTATGTTTAACATTCAAATATATTGTAACTTTTGTTATAATCTTCATATTTTGTCAACTCCCTCTCAGGGATTGTATCCATAAATAACTATGATTTTCAGGCATTACACTCTGTAATGTACTATAATTACATGTAATATGAAAAAGGTTTGGGGTTTTTTCCTTTTAATTTTTTTGACTAGTTTTCCTCATTGTTTTGGCTATTGGTCTGTTTTATCTTCATGTTCATTTGGGGATCCCAGGCACTTATTTGCCAACAGTAAGAACAGGAAAATAAACATCTGATGGTTTCAGATGTTTGCCTAAAAATCAAAGAGGTGTTTATGGATATAATCCCTGAGAGGGAGTTGACACAATGGAAATATTATAACAAAAGTTACAATACACTTAAATATTAAAAGTACATGTCAAGTTATTTGAAATTGGTAAAAAAGCTTAAACAAGCTCCTAATATTTTAAGGATTTAGTTTCGAAACAAATTGGAGTTTGCATGAAATAGGAATTTAACTAAAAACATTTCTGATCTTCCTCTATGGTTTATATATTTATTTTTTGTGAATTATTTTAAGTGCATATTATAATTTTAAAATATTTTCAGGATTTTTCCCCCCAAATGTATTTTCTCTATAAGAATTTTAAAGGTTTTCTCTAGATGATAAAGTGTGATTTCTTTATTCCTAGAAACCAGAAGAATATCCAGAAGAATATGACTTTAATAAGAAAAATAAATGTAAAAATAAATTACTTATGCAGCTATTTTGTTCTATAAAATATAACTGTATTTAGAAATTTACACAATTAAAGCCCTTCAATAAATTAAAAAAATTTGATACAAACTGATTAGATGAAATTAACTCACCAAAAATGGCAGGGTTAATGCCAGGATAGTCACAACTAGGAAAAAACTCTTCATCATTGCACCTAAAATTAAATTAAAAACATTAGATTAACAGGATCTGTTGCTGATAATTTAGGAGTGACTTGGAGCAATGTTTTATTTGATTTAAGGGTGGGAAAAGCCAGAATGAGGGGGAGATATAGCCAATGTGAAAAATCTATTTTATTAAAAGCTTTAGAAAACCAAATGGTAGGAAATATATGAATTTAATTTTTGGTTATGTTACTGAATGAGTCATTACAAGGTTAATCCTGTATTCATTTCATATGTACCAAGAACGTAGTAGGAACAAAGCTCTGTGTGTCAGCGTTGAGCTTATTAAGGTGAATTGGTCAAGTAACATAAATTTTAGGAAGAGTTGCAATGTACACAAATCACTGTTAGATAAAAGAGTAGAAAGTGTCACAAAAGTGCTGTTCTACAGATAGAAGTGTTCAGTTAAGAAATCAATAAATTATTTCTGTAGGACATAGCGTATAGGTGGGACTTGCCCATGCAGAGATTAATAGCGAGGAACTTCAAGGAAAAGAGAACTCCTTAGGAATATCCATGGGCATTTGAATGGAGGGAAGGGAAAGACAAAGTTGGATAGAAAGTTTAGGGCAAAGAAAGATGAGGCATTAAATGCCAGGCTAAAGAATTAGATAGCTTTCCTAACGCTAGTCGAGTGGCTTCAGGTAAGAAACTGAGGTGACTACACATTCCTTTGGAGAACTGATCTCCATCTTGGGCTCTATTCTCTACTTTGAATAAGTATTTCCCTTTCTCTGGCCCTAGTATTCTTTTTGCCTATAAATAAAAGTTTGAACTGAAATGTCTGAAATTCTCTAATTCTGTGATTGATCTAGTAGGAATACTTAAAGAGATTGGGGGGAGTATCCTGAAACTGCATTTTTCATAATCTGCTTCTCCAGTAATCATAAGTTATATAATTAGCTTGATCAATTTAATGAAAAAATGTAAGATATGACAATTACAGTTTTCTGGATGAAATATTTGAAGAAATAAATTAACCTTATCTTTCTAAAGACTCAAGTATAGGGTAGTAATACCTATTTATTTGATTTGAAAAGCTAAATTGTCTTTTTAGACAGATCATATAACATTTTAGATTTTTAAAATATTAATAAATTTTGCATTTATAAATTAAACACTACATCTTGTTATAGCCATTGTTATCATGCTTGTATAGACTTGAAACCTGCAAACTGAGTTTTATAGACTAGGGTCACAGAGTTAGAAGTTCAGGCTTGATAAAGAGCGCACACCAGACTCAACTCAATTTTGATTTCCAGGTAAGAATGACTAGAAAGGCTGTCTACTAAACTGACTTCAGAACCTCTGATGGAATATCACTGAATGGAAAAGAACTTAATGTGAGTTCAAATTTGAGCAACCTACAGCACTGATTGTTTCCTCAAATTTCATTGAATAGAATGGAGCTCCTTATGAATTCTTCACTTGCCAGTGAAATTTTTCTTAGTTGAAATAGATTTAATATATAACATTGTGTTAATTTAATGTGTCTAACATGTTTATTTAATGTATTTGTGCATCATAATTTGATTGCAATTGTATTGATAATTAACAACTCTGTCATGTCACATAATTATCATTTCTTTTTTGTGGTTGGAATAATTAATATCTAGTCTCTTATTAAGCTTGATGATTACAATACAGTACAGTGAATATAGAAAAAATATTGTGCAATAATCATTGGCTAACTTTTAAGATTGTAGTCTGAACAATATTTCTATGGTGAATCATGGAATTTTTTATAATTCATGCAAAATGATATCACAAACACTCATACAAAAACATCTTGTAAAATGGTAGTAGTTATTCTCTTTTTAGCATAAACAGAAACCAGAGAAATAAGACCATTCTTATCAGTTACTTAAAACAGTAAGTACTTGAATTTGCCTTCATAACTTGGCAATCCAGAAAAATTTGTGAAACAGAACTATTCAGCTTTCATGAAGGATGTATAAGTCCTGTTATTTTTTAAAGTTGTATACTATGACAAATGAAATTATAACCTTTAGACAGAAATAAAATTTTGAAATTAATTAAGGGATCAATCTGGATTATGCTGTACTTTCATCTTCCTAAAAAGTTAGCCCTCCACATTTGTCTGTAGGAATAGATTCACTGTCTTGAACATACTTTTTTTTTTTTTTTAAGAATCTACATTGTCTTCAGTACTTTAGCAAGTATCAAATCTTGACTTTAACCCAAAGTGAAGTTAAAAATAAATTTTATCATAACATTATACAGAATCTAAGATTTAGATTAGAAACTAATATCATAATGATGACAAAGGATATTCAAGCTTAACAATAAAAGCCAAAAGGAAGAAAATGTCCTTCTAAAATAACTTTGGTGGTGTAATAATTACAGTCTGCTGTGAATAAGAATTATTCTCTTTGAATGTTTTAATGTGATTACCTTTCCTTGTGACCGTCAGCTCTTGCTTGGCAGTAGGTTCAGTTGGCCTTTCCACTGTAAGGAACACCCAAGGTAAATAACCAGAGACTAATTAAAGGGTGTTAGTGTCTTGCGTCATGAGATTTATCTTCCTTTTACATTGCACCAATAGGAAGATGACAGAAAGGAAAGATCTGATGATAGCAGGGCCATCTTTACATCAGTCTCGGTTAATGGAATGCAGAGGAGGAAATAGAGTTGTCATTCATAAGATTTGAAAACAGATTATTCACACTTTTGTAAGACTGAACTTTTATGTTTATGAAAAGATATAGAGGATTTTTAAGAATATTAATTGCATTTTAATCAACTAATTCCACCTATTTGAATTTAAAGCTATTATTAAATGAAAAGTATCTAGCCATAGCACTTTTACATTTCAAATGTTTCTTATTATTTCAAGAACCTGAGTATGAAGTAATTCTACATATATTATGGGCTGTGGTTGATCATCCTCTTTCTAGAATTACAGCCATCAGTATTTAACAATTAGAAAACTGACCATCTTTTATATGCCCAAGAATAATTTATGTTAAATCAAAATATGAAATATTAATCAATATAAAGTAGGGATCCATTTTCGTTTTGTTCTTCAGTAAATTCATCATATAAACACCTGTTTGTTGATTGATTAGTTTCTTATGAATCAAGTTGCACATAGATTTTTTTTTTAAATTTCTGAAGGAATCTCCATAATGTTCTCCATAGTGGCTCTGCCAGTTTACATTGCCACCAACAGTGTAGGAGGATTCCCCTTTCTTCACATCTTCTTCAGCATTTATTGCTTTCACTTAGATTTGTAAATTTCAATAATATAGGTGAATCATTCTGGATGTACAAAATTAAATAACTAAATTCAGAATAATTGTTCTGTTTCAAAGACGGCTTATTCTGACTTACAAAATATATATCTTAAAGCCACCAAAATGGGGGGTATTTTAGTAAAATACTGCTAACCAAATAATTTTCCTACATAATTAAGGAAAGAATATCTGCTTTTGCTTACATTTCTCCACAAAAAAATGTTAACTGTGATTTCATTTTTTCTATGAAGTCCTCACCCAATTGTGGTATTTACAGGAATTGATGTAGGACTGCCAGGATACAAACAAGAATTAATAACAGCATTGTGTTGTATTCCTCTTTTTCTTAGAAGTATTTCATATCTTAGAATGTTCAGAGTGATGGTCATGACCCTAAAATGTTTATTCAGCTTGTACAGAGTAAATTGAAAATTTCTATTTCTCAGAATGGTTTGACTTCTGCTGTCAAAAGAGAAAGATGGCAGAATTTCCAAACTGCTAACACGAGCTGCTACAGTAAGACCAGCCATTCTGTTTAAACTGTTTTGTCACATTTTCCTTTGGTCATTTGGGTCAATTGATAGTTGCAAGATTAAGGTCTGGTCAGTCCCTAAATTATGAAAGTTTTCTATTCCACATAATAATTTCTCAATCACTGATTTAGAGCCATAAAATTGTATAGATTTATAGTTGAGTCTTTATTTAATTCACAAATGCCATAGACTCAAAATATCTTCAATGAGATTGTTTTCTCAAGATAATATATTTCACCTGGGAAGGATAAGAATTCTTCCCCCTACTAAAAGACAAACACTTCTACAGTGGGGCAGGAGGTGGGGGTCTCCCATCCACTTCAAACAATAATCTGTGCCTTGGGGAACTTTGCAAACTGGATATTATTCTTTTAGCACTTATAGTATTTCAGGTTCTGTTCCAGGCATTAGGCTTCTCTGGTGACTCAGTGGTAAAAAATCTGCTGCCAATGCAGGAGACACAGGAGATGTGGGTTTGATCCCTGGATTGGGAAGCTTCCCTGGAGAACTAAATGGCAACCCATTCCATATTCTTTCCTGGGAAGTCCACGGACAGAGGAGACTGGTGGGCTACTGTCCACGGGGTTGCAAAAAGTTAGACATGACTGAGCACACATGCATGCATGCTCCAGGTATTAAGGATAAGTTAGTAACCAAAGCAGGCAAAAATTGTTGCTCTGGTGGAGCTGATAGTCTAACACTTACTTGAATACTAGTGACACTGAACATTCCCCATATCAAATATACTGAACTAAGGGATTGAAAGAGTTTTGAATGATTGTTGTAGACAAACTGGGTATAATCTATACTGGAGCTATTCAGATACCCTGGTGTTTTCCAAAGAAAAACTAAAGAAGAATCAGATCTCCTATGAAATGAAATCTGCCGGGATGTTGGGATGGTGCTGAACAGTCTCAAAACTACTAGATCACCAGCTTTGATCTAGTCATGTATTCTTCAGAGAGGCCATGGTAGACTCCTAAAACACTGCTAGAATATGGGAGGAGGACCAGCAGGGCTTCTCAGTCAGCTACAACTTCCTTTTGTTTAGATCCTGATAAGCAGTATCCATTTATGTAACTCTTACACAGTGGAGCCCTTGTATTTTATAGTAATGCTGTATTTCCAGCACTATGAAATAAACATTTTGTGATAAGTGGTATGATTATTATTGACTCATATGCAGTTTTTACTCACAACAATTTCCCCTTGTTAGTATTTATTATTTCGATTGTGTAGTTTATCTCTATTTTCTCTTCTTTTGGTGGTATTCACTTGCATATGGTTTTGTTATTTTTTTTTAATGTACTATTTTATTTTTCAGCAACTTCATTAGTATGAAGCTCATCTCAATAGTCTACAATATGCTTGAAGTACAACAATGTTTGTGATAGTCACAATATAAATTACTAACATAACTTTCTATATGATTCATTCTTAAGACATCAGAAAAGTAACATTTTAGTGCAGAATCATTTATGCTTCAGAAACCATTGCTGTGACATGTGAAAATCATAGGAAAATAGCACAAAATGCTCCTAATATTATTTTAACACTGCATTGTGTTCAGTCACTAAGTCGTGTCCAACTCTGCCACCGATAGACTGCAGTACGCCAGGCTTCCCTCTCCTTCACTGTCTCCTGGAGTTTGCTCAAATTCATGTCCATTGAGTTGGTGATGCTATCGAACCCATCTTCTGTATCCCGCTTCTCCTCCTGCACTCAATCTTTCCCAACATCAGGGTCTTTTCCAATGAGTTGACTCTCTGCACCAGGCAGACAAAGTATTAGAGCTTCAGCTTCAGCATTAGTCCTTCCAATGAGTTTTCAGGGTTTATTTCCTTTGAGATTAACTGGTTTGATCTCCTTGCAATCCAAGGGATTCTTAAGAGTCTTCTCCAGCACCACAGTTTGAAAGCATCAAGTTTTTGGTGCTCAGCCTTCTTTAGGGTCCAACTCTCACATCCATATATGACTACTGGAAAAACCATAGCTTTGATTATATGGACCTTTGACTGCAAAGTGATGTCTCTGCTTTTTAATATGCTGTCTAGGCTTGTCACAGCTTTCCTTCCAAAGAGTAAGTTTCTTTAAATTTCATGGTTGCAGTCACCATCTGCAGTGATTTTGGAGCCCAAGCAAATAAAATCTGTCACTGCTTCCACTTTGTGATGGTAGCAGTAACTAAGTGAAGTCCAACTATTGGGACCACATGGACTGTAGCCTGCCAGACTCCTCTGTCCATAGGTTTTTCTAGGCAAGAATACTGGAGAGGCGAAGAGTTGACTCATTGGAAAAGACTCTGATGCTGGGAGGGATTGGGGGCAGGAGGAGAAGGGGATGACAGAGGATGAGATGGTTGGATGGCATCA
>NW_011494682.1:2730563-2768688 GCF_000754665.1 Bison bison bison
TCAACTCTTTGCGACCCCATGAATCACAGCACGCCAGGCCTCCCTGTCCATCACCAACTCCCGGAGTTCACTCAAACTCATGTGGATCACGTCAGTGATGCCATCCAGCCATCTCATCCTCTGTCGTCCCCTTCTCCTCCTGCCCCCAATCCCTTCCAGCAACAGGGTCTTTTCCAATGAGTCAACTCTTCACATGAGGTGGCCAAAGTATTGGAGTTTCATCCTCAGCATCAGTCCTTCCAATGAACACCCAAGACTGATCTCCTATAGTTCCCACCTATTCTTAATCTCTTCAGTTTCTGCTTGGTCTTATCATTTCTATCCTTTATCATGCCCATCCTTTCAGGAAATGTTTCCCAATCTCTCCAATTTTCTTGAAGAGAGCTCTAGTCTTTCCCATTCTATTGTTTTCCTCTACTTCTTTGCATTGTTCATTGAAGAAGGCCTTCTTATCTTCCTTGCTATTCTCTGGAACTCTGCATACAGTTGGGTATATCTTTCCCTTTCTCCCTTGCTTTTCGCGTCTCTTCTTTCCTCCACTATTTGTAAGGCCTCTTCAGACAACCACTCTGCCTTCCTGCATTTCTTTTTCTTTGGGATGATTTTGGTCTCTGTCTCCTGTACAAATTATGAGCCTCTGTCTATAGTTTTAACACTAGCAAAATGGAATATCATGATCTTGCTCTCCTGTAGACCATTAAAAAATAAGGCACTTTGGGGAATACAATAGATAGTCATGATCTCTACTTAAAAGAGAACTTGTTTTCAGCTGGAAGAAGGCTGTGAAGAGACGTTTGATGTTATACGGAGTCTGAAATGGGATGTCATTATGGCTTCAGTACTAGTGCACACATAACTTCATGCTTTAGTAACTTTTCTGATTTCAGTATTTCTGTGTTTCTTTTAAGGACACAGATTACAAAATATAAGGGGTAAGCACAAAACTTTTCACTTTTCATTTCTGTAAAGTGTTAATCATCCATTATGGTTTTAGGGCTCTCAGTAATTCTGTCTTACATTTACTGCAACAGGCCTTTTACTCCTTTCAGGACTTTCAAAACAGATAGCCAGGTCAATTGTGACCTACATGTGGCCAAACCCATTGCTAACATTTAGAATCTCTGCTTAGTCTTAGCAGCCCTTGGAAATGGTGATGGTCTTTCTGACTTTAATGACTTATTTTTTGTTTGTTTGTTTTTTCCTCTCAAATCGCTGGTTGCCTTTAATTTCTCTCTAAGTTCCTTTTATTTTCTTTAAACTCTAAAGTTGAGAAAACTTTTAAAGATTCTTCCTGAGTTCATCCCTCCTCTACCTTCCCTCCAGTCTCTATCTTAGTATCATTCTAGTTGACCTACCCTATTTTATATATATATCATCTCCATGCTGTTAACTTCACCGAACCACAGATATAAGTATCCAATAGCTTTTGTAATATCTCCATTTGTATTTGAATTAGATGCCCTAAATTTATCATGAACAAAACCTAATATTTGATCTGCAAACCTGTCCCTGTCTCAACCATGTCTTCCACTGGTCTTTTCCTTTTTAATAAATGGTCCTATGATACTCCCAGTGGTTCAAGAGAAAATACTATGGGTCATCTTTTGTCCCATCCTCCTCCTTTCCAACAGTCCATTAGAAGAATTATAAGCCCTGAATTCGCCACCACTTTCTAGTCTTACCTAATGACTGTGGCTCAGATCATGAACTCCTTATTACCAAATTCAGAATTAAATTGAAGAAAGTAGGGAAAACCACTAAGCCATTCAGATATGACCTAAATAAAATCCCTTATGATTATACAGTGGAAGTGAGAAATAGATTTAAGGGACTAGATCTGATAGATAGAGTGCCTGATGAACTATGGATGGAGGTTTGTGACATTGTACAGGAGACAGGGATCAACACCATCCCCATGGAAAAGAAATGCAAAAAAGCAAAATGGCTATCTGAGAAGGCCTTAAAAATAGCTGTGAAAAAAAGAGGAGTGAAAAGCAAAGAAGAAAAGGAAAGATACAAGCATCTGAATGCAGAGTTCCAAAGAATAGCGAGAACAGATAAGAAAGCCTTCCTCAGTGATCAATGCAAAGAAATAGAGGAAAACAACAGAATGGGAAAGACTAGAGATCTCTTCAAGAAAATTAGAGATACCAAGGGAACATTTCATGCAAAGATGGGCTCGATAAAGGACAGAAATGGTATGGACCTAACAGAAGCAGTAGATATTAAGAAGAGGTGGCAAGAATACACAGAACTGTACAAAAAATATCTTCATGACCAATATAATCATGACGGTGTGACCACTCACCTAGAGCCAGACATCCTGGAATGTGAAGTTAAGTAGGCCTTAGAAATCATCACTATGAACAAAGCTAGTGGAGGTGATGGAATTCCAGTTGAGCTATTCCAAATCCTGAAAGATGATGCTGTGAAAGTGCTGCACTCATAATATGCCAGCAAATTTGGACAACTCAGCAGTGGCCACAGGACTGGAAAAGGTCAGTGTTCATTCCAATCCCAAAGAAAGGCAATGCCAAAGAATGCTCAAACTACCACACAATTGCACTCACCTCAAACGCTAGTAAAGTAATGCTCAAAATTCTCCAAGCCAGGCTTCAGCAATACGTGAACTGTGAACTTCCAGTTGTTCAAGCTGGTTTTAGAAAAGGCAGAGGAACCAGAGATCAAATTGCCAATATCTGCTGGATCATCAAAAAAGCAAGAGAGTTCCAGAAAAGCATCTATTTCTGCTTTCTTGACTATGGCAAAGCCTTTGACTGTGTGGATCACAATAAACTGTGGAAAATTCTGAAAGAGATGGGAATACCGGACCACCTGACCTGCCTCTTGAGAAACCTATATGCAGGTCAGGAAGCAACAGTTACAACTGGACATGGAACAACAGACTGGTTCCAAATAGGAACAGGAGTACGTCAAGGCTGTATATTGTCACCCTGCTTATTTAACTTCTATGCAGAGTACATCATGAGAAACGCTGGGCTGGAAGAAGCACAGACTGGAATCAAGATTGCCGGGAGAAATATCAATCACCTCAGATATGCAGACGACACCACCCTTATGGCAGAAAGTGAAGATGAACTACAAAGCCTCTTGATGAAAGTGAAAGAGGAGAGTGAAAAAGTTGGCTTAAAGTTCAACATTCAGAAAACGAAGATCATGGCATCTGGTCCCATCACTTCATGGGAAATAGATGGGGAAACACAGTGGAAACAGTGTCAGACTTTATTTTTTTGGGCTCCAAAATCACTGCCGATGGTGACTGCAGCCATGAAATTAAAAGACGCTTACTCCTTGGAAGAAAAGTTATGACTAACCTAGATAGCATATTGAAAAACAGACACATTACTTTGCCAACAAAGATCCATCTAGTCAAGGCTATGGTTTTTCCTGTGGTCATGTATGGATGTGGAGTTGGACTGTGAGGAAAGCTGAGCGCCGAAGAATTGATGCTTTTGAACTATGGTTTTGGAGAAGACTCTTGAAAGTCCCTTGGACTGCAAGGAGATCCAACCAGTCCATTCTGAAGGAGATCAGCCCTGGGATTTCTTTGGAAGGAATGATGCTAAAGCTGAAACTCCAGTACTTTGGCCACCTCATGCGAAGAGTTGACTCATTGGAAAGACTCTGATGCTGGGAGGGATTGGGGGCAGGAGGAGAAGGGGACGACAGAGGATGAGATGGCTGGATGGCATCACTGACTTGATGGACGTGAGTCTGAGTGAACTCCGGGAGTTGGTGATGGACAAGGAGGCCTGGCGTGCTGAGATTCATGGGGTTGCAGAGTTGGACGTGAATGAGTGACTGAACTGACTAATGAGACCCAGCTACTGGCATCACACACTTGACTATCCTAACAGTTTCCTCTCTGATCTCACTACTTTCACTCTTCTCATCTTATAATCATTCTTCATATAGCTATAAAAATGTGACTTTTGAACATATATCTAACGTGATTATTCTCCTGTTTAAAAGCTTTCAATGAGCTCCTGTAGCACTTAGAATAAGTTCCAAGTCTTTCATCAGAGACTATTGCTCTTTCTTTAGTCCTCTCACCTTATCTTCTACCAATCTTTCTTTCAATATGTACCAGTTTCAACAACCTTTCTGTTCCTAGAAAGGGCCAAATTCTGGGATTTCTGGGAAAATCAGGAACTTTTCACTTTCGTTTGTAGTCTCTGAAACATTCTTACCCTAATTTTTCTTGTTAGTGTCTCCCTTATATTATTCAGGTTTCAGTTTGAATGTCTTTTTCTCAGAGACACTTTCCTTGGCACTCTTTCTGAATAGTCGTTTCCTTTTCTTCATCACCCTATCTATCATTTAACTTTTTATTTTCTTCATAACTTATCACAAGAAATGATTTAAAAAATTTACATATGTTCATTTACTATTCTCTGTCTTCTTCCACTAGAAGATAATTTCCCTGGTGCATATACCTTTTTCTGGTGCATATGAGACACTCAAATGTTGCAGGAATGATTAAAAGTGTGGGCTGTTTAAGTTGTAAATCTGGCCTCACTCCACACCACTGAGTCAGAATCTTTAAGTGGAGACACATTCCTGGAAATCTACACAGTTAATAAGCACCTAAATAATTTTGGTACAGATGAAAGTTTGAAAACCACTACTTTCTTCTTGATGAAGACAGAACCTGGTCATGAAGAACTTCTAAAGTGGACAAGCATATTATCTGGAATTCTAATTTATTTCACTGAAGAGCTAGTATATGTGGTTGAGTGATGCATTTTTATGAGATTAGTTTTTCTGTGAAAGCCTTAGAACAGACTTCCCCCAATTGCTGGGGAAGCTGGGCTCTAGCTGAGCTCTTGTTTGAAGTGAGGGCAGCTGGATTTCAGTGTGGCCCTAAATTCTTTTTTTTTCCCTTCTTCATTCCAGGACCAAAGTCTTGAACTGTTAAGGGAACTTGGAGGCTTTCTTAGGCTCTGGGATGGAGGGCACTTCAGTTGTCAGTGCTTCACTTTTCCCCTTGTTTTGTGGCTGATTGCCTTCAGCTACCTTGATTTGACCCAACTTTGACCGGAAGTTTCAACTCTGCCTGGGTGTCAATAAATTGACATACATATTTGGGAAAATACTACCTCTTGGATATCTTAACTATTTATATAAGAAAATAACTCATCAGGTGAAATTTGTTCTTTATATTTTTATAACAGAAATGTTGTACACTGAACAACAAGAACATTGCTAACATATTTATTTCTTTTCCCTTTGTTTCTCAGGTCACAGGGTATTTCTAAGACTAAGAGAACTTTATAAATTCATTTGTATATTCATTAGAAATAGCTTCTAAATGATTTTATTTCCATTTTTTCCTTCTTTTTTACTTTGCTGGTTGAAGCTAAATGTTATTAAAAATACCACTTTGAGTATTGAATTTATATATCTGATAAGCATCTATTGAACATCTAATTTATGTTTCTCTGTCAATACCTATTTATCCTTTCAGGTTCAGCTCAAAGTCACCGGTAGGACCTCACCAAATTTGTGTAGGCAGAACTAATTTTTCCTTTGCTTAAAAACAAAATGACCCCCTCCCCCAAAAAACCCTCTCTATGAATACCTTATTGGAACATTCATTATATTTATTGAAATTGTATACATGTTTTAGTTTCCTCTTGCTAGACTAAGATCCTTAAAGCTGAAAAATAAATAATTTTGTTCAAATCCCTAGCATTTAGCAGAACAATTGACACATAAATAATACTTAGTTTTTTAGTGAATGGATAAAATTTGGAAGATTATATGGGGGACATATGAGTCCTTTCCCGCAAGGAAGTAGCAGAATACTGGAGTTGAATATAGCTCTTTGTTTACTTTTCCATGAAAGCTTTTTTCAATAATTAGTACATAAACTCTACATGAATATGGCCCCCAGTGTCTCTGTAGCTGACTACATTTTAAGATGGCATAATGTGTTCAGGGACACACTGATTTTTCCAACTGTTTTAGATGAGTTTAGGGGATTGGTCTATGGTCAATATAGTTTGGAAAATATAGTGAAGCAAAATTATTTTTTAAACAGGCATTTTTAAGAATGTTACCATGTGTATATATACTGTAAATTTATGAGAGATATTTTGAGGGTAAATATTTATTTGAGGTGTCACCTAGTGATATTAATGTTTCAAGAAACACACTTTGGTAAACAGTGCTTTAGTGGGTCCTATCTTTTTTAACATTGGATTACAAAAGAAAATGAAGCTTTGATTGACAGGTTTACTGGGAAACTACCCCACCAACCACAATAATCAAAAATGTCAGGACCAAAAATGATGTAGTCCAAATACACTGGAAGAATAATTGATTCATTTTAATAGAATATATTTGCCTCACAAATATAGTAGATAAAACATATGATGTTTTCTTTTTTCCTCAGAAGTTTACAGTGATGTAATTAAGCTGGATAAAGTAAAAATCCAATTCCAAGAGTTAAGAAATATATCAAAGACTAAAAAGAGGAGGGAAGATCATAAATTATTTGCAGAGCTGCCCTCCTAACCTTCAGAGCAGTCAAAGTTTTTCTTCGGCTACTCTTCAGGGCTCGGGATCCCTATCTTCTTTATGCCTCTCCATCTTGCTTTCTCACGACTGCCTTTCCTCAGTCATTCAATGGCATTCAATTTGTCAGCTGTAAGGTTGGGAAACAATTCCTATAAAATTAATTTTTCAAATTATATTGGGGACAGTGTGGTCCTCTGGCTGTCACTCATATAGTTTTAATTGGGATCACTAATTTTAGTACCAAAGAAGGAATGTTTAATGTTTGAGGAAATTCTGATCCCTGAAAATGGTTGACAGAGACAGCAGTTTCCCTGCTCAAGCCATGCCAAGAGGCTCATTAGGCTGGCCTTGATCTACAGCCAGCTTATGGTCATGGCAGAATTTCCCGCACTGATGCTAAGGGTCCAGTGATGACTTAAACCTGGGGTGAAGAGATGTAATCTTTACTCAGTGAGAATTCTAATTTCCTGATAAATTATCTATGGGACAAAGGCTCCCATTGTGACACAATGAAAGGCTTATTGTGTAGGTAGATTCTTGCTGGATGACTTCTGTCATATACTGCAGGGAAGCTTCTTTTCATTGCCACATGCTACCTTTTTTCCTTTCAGGGGTTTTGTTTCTAGAATGTTCATCATTGAATTTACGGGAACTGATGATTAGGACAAACTGATCCTCAATAAAGGTCACAACCCTTTGCTATATGCACTTACCTTTATATGCAAGATAAGTTATACTTGATAAACTGAAAGTCTCTGAGCTTGGTTTTCCCATAGTTGGTGAAATATTAAATGCTTTAAGACATTGTGTGTGTGTGCGTGTATGTGTGTGGGCATGTGTGTGTGTGTGTGTGTGTATGTGTGTGTGTGTGTGATGCTTTCATTATCTTGGGGAATCGTTATATTCTTATGACACTCCAGGGGATCTTGGGTGGCCTTGGTTGGCAATGGCTTGAAGCAGGGCTTGGGTTCCTAGCCAGAGACCGAGGCCAGGTCACAACAGTGAAAGCGCCAAATCTTAGCCACTAGACAGTGACAAGGTCAGTGACAAGGGCCCTGGAACTTTAGCTTTGCAGAAAAGAATTTCCATAAAGACGCAAAGTAGTGAAGCAAGTAAAAAGTATTTATTAAGAGGAAAAAAAGGACAGTACCAGGGGTTGGACACACGGGTGGAGTCAGAGAGTGAGAGAGTTGCTGAGTCGTGCCCTCATTACAGTTTGAATTACTTTTATGCAGCACTTCTGAGTTTCCTTTGGTCAATCATTTTGATTTACTTGGTTCACAGTCTATATTTGGTATATCTCAGGATCGTCACATGTGTGCACATGCATCTCTTAGCCAAGATGGATTCTACTGAAAAGGCTTACTGGTAGAACATTTCTTGGCATCACTCCCCATTTGACCTCCAAGGAGCCTTTCTGCACATGTGTGGCCAGGGAGGTCTCCTGACTTTGAGAATGAGAAATATGTGGTCTGAGCTGGGCCCAGCCTGTCTTAATTGTCCTGCTATTCCCAGCTTGGAGTTTCAGTCCACAAGGAATGAATCTCCAATCACTTTACCCTGAGGAGGGCACAGCTATCTCCATCTCACAGGAACTTGCAATCTCTTCAAGAAGGAAACAGAAATACAAATTATTTATTTTACTAGAGTGTAAATTATAAGAAATTCATAAAAAAGTGGGGAAAAAGCAGTGGAAGAGAGTCAAATGTAAGTGATGCATTCTGTTTGGAGAAATAGGAGAAAAATTTTCAGGCAGGTCATAATATTGGATTTGGACCTTGAGAGATAAATTGGATTTAAACAGTGAAACAGAGGAATGGATATTCCATGAGGAGAGAGCATAATAAGCAAAGGCACAGTTGTGTGTGACATCCAGTGGTGGGGAATGATGATGGCCTAGTGTGCCAGTGGAGAATGCAAGGGAGGCTAGAGGTGGGTGGCTGCAGGGATTTGAAAAGAAGCTGGAGGTTAGTATGTAGAGGCCTTGAATGCCATGTGGGGGAAACAGACTTCTTTCTTTTTTTTTTTTTTTTGAGTATGATACCATTTCTAGAAAGCTCAAAACAGCAAAATTAACAATACAGTACTTTGAATGCCTTATATGCATGGTACATGTAGACAAAATTTCAGAAGACTACAAAGTGTATGATCACATTTTTATAAACTCCAAATAGCAAAACTAGCATGAGTCATTTTTAATAATTCTTGCATATGGTAAAGTACATATGCAGAAAAGAAGTAAGAATTATAAGCAAAATTTACAGTGAGGAAAAACACACAGATCTTTGCAATGGCCTTCATTGTATTCTATTCTGTGGTTGGAGTGGGGTTTGCTTACCTAATTATGTTGTGTTGTATACACATATATATGTATGTAAATGCATGGAGGGCTTCCCTGGTGACTCAGACAGTAAAGAATCTGCCTGCATTGAGGGAGACTGGGGTTCGATTCCTGGGTCAGAAAGCTCCCCTGCAGAAGGGAATGGCTACCCACTCCAATATCCTTGCCTGGAGAATTCCATGGACAGAGGAACCTGGTGGGCTGCAGTCCATGGGGTTGCAAGGAGTCAGACAAGACTGAGACACTAACACTTTCATTTTCACTTCACTATGCATAAATGACAGATAATCAGTTGTATGGATAATATTATACATTTAAAAAATACTATAATTTGGAGCCAGACTTCTCCCTGGCTAATATTCTAAGTAATGTCAGTGTTAAGAAGCCATTCTGTAACTCCGGTTCTTTGCTCTTCAAAATTTAAAACCACTGACATTAATTCAGTAGTGCTTCTTCCTGATCCTTGTGTTTCTACTTGCAGAGGTCTCTCTGAATTTCCCCTGTCGGCTGATTCCCTTGCAGTCTTATTGTAGGCAATAAGAAGCCTTACAAGGCATTTGAGCAAGACAGAATAAAGGTCATTATGTTTTTAAAGCTAACTCCAGTGGCAGTTTGGCACTGGAGTTATTAGCATAGGACAGCCTGGGGGCAGTTACCCTTATTAACATGAATTTGATATTTCTTCCTGAAATAAAGAGAAAACAAATGGACTTAACTAGTCTTTGGCACTGTCACTGTGGAGTTCTGAACACAAAATTTATTTGACTAAATATGCTGCTAAAACAAAAGCACAAGATTTGGATGCTGGTTTTTACTTCTTTTCTGCCACATGCTATGATTGTGAAGGACACTGGACTTTCATAATATTCAATTTCCCCCCACATAAAATGTGATTACTGAAATGAGATTATGTGGAGATTTGGTGATAGAATGATTTGAAAAAGAACTCTAACCTATACGCTTGATGTAAATGCTATTTTTAGGATTACCCACCCATTACCCTTTTCTTTTTTTTTTTAAATTAGAGAGAGTATTTGGTTGTTTTTGATATCCTTTACCAACATATCAAGATTAATATGCTACAGCATATAAATTTCAGACTAAAATGAGTAATTGAGTAATTCAGACTCAATTAATCAAATGTGTTTTTGAAGTAAATTAAATCATCTTCTAGTCTCATTAATACAAGCAGTAGAACTATATAACTGAAGGAAAGCTACACAATAGCCTGGAGTTAAAACTCCCCTCCAGGTTCTTCTCCCCACCATTCTAAACAGAATAAAGAACCTTCTCCCCCAAGAAAGGAATGGACGTTAAGACTGATTACGTTCAGCTCCCAGCTAATCCCAGTCTCTGGCGGTCTCAGGAATTCCTTACCCCAGTTGTAGAAAGCTAACTAATCAAAAATAATCATGAGGAAAAACAGACCCTTTCAAAACGATGTATCTCTGCATACATATACCTACTCTCTTCTTGACTTAGTGCAGCAGCTCTCTAATCTGACTGCTTCTCTTCCTGCCTCATTAAAGGTGATCTGTTCCTGTAAAGTGCTGGTCTCCTTCTTTTTCGGAACCTTGTCTTCTCTAATTCCCTTACGCTACAATAACATAAGCTACTGAGTAGGCTTTCAGTCAAGGTAATTCCAGGGCTAGAGAATTCTGGTTACCTCCACTCCAGTACTTTCCTTGGAATAGTTATCATCAGGAAGTGTATATTAAATTAATCTGTTAAAATTTATTTTGCATTCCTACTGGCAATGCAGATTTAGAAAATGGGAAACCATGATCTTATATGCTTCTTCAATCACATTTATTTTTCTTTGATTAACAGGAATATTGATTCTTCAAGGAAGTGGCTCATGTTCAATTTTGCAGTGACCTGAAATAAATCACAGATATAAAGTTATTAAACTCAGTGAGTCATGTGCTTGTGAATGTGTAAGTCTTTTTGCTTTTTAATTACAAATATTGGCTCAAAAGTATATCTAGTTCAAGGGCTGGGAAACTTTCTGCTCAAGACAGAGTAGATGAAAGAAAGAAAGCAGAGACTTTTAGTGGTTGGAATTAGATAAAAGATCTACCCCCTCGCCTCCCACCAGCTGGGTCCTAATGTAATCTTTAGTACCATTTACATTGCCTCAATTCATTGGTAATTAACAAACTATCAGTTTGTTTTTGAGATGATGAGATAAAAGGGACCTTTATTTCAGGTGGAGCATTCAGTCTTTAGAATGTTATTTCATTGTGATAAATAAAAGTTAAATGAGTTTTGATACTAATTAGAACAATGGATGATTTTCTAAGGAATAGGCTGAAGTCTACTTTAGACCCTAGATCCACAAGTTCCTCAATTATGATCTTTACTTTGATTAAAACTTTACCTTCTTTGGGTGCTCTGATTCAGCCCTTAAATGCGCCATTGTTGATGATAGTAGAAAATGTTAAAAATATTTTTCAAAAATATTTTCATAAGAAAGATTATTTCTATTGCATCACAGCAAGTGAGGGATTCAAACTGCCATGTAGGTTGGATCATACAAGAGCACACATATGTACCTGTGAGTTGTGTTTAGTCACTAAGTTGTGTGTGTCTTTTTGGCTACCCCATGGACTGTAGCCTGCAAGGCTTCTGTGTCCATGGGATTTCCCAGGCATGAATACTGGAGTGGGTTGCCATTTCCTTCTCCAGGAGATCTTTCTGACCCAGGAATCAAAACCGAGTCTCCTGTTTGGCAGGTAAATTCTTTACCACTGAGCCACCAAGGAAACCCAACCTCTGAGTAGAGACACTGACACTTTCCACCAGAGAAGGAGATTGAAATAAGTTATAACCTGGGCTTCCTGGTGGCTCAGATGGTAAAGAATCTGCCTGCATTGTGCGAGACTCTGGTTTGAATCCTGGCTTGGGAAGATCCCCTGGAGAAGGAACTGGCAACCTACCCCAGTATTCTTGCCTAGAGAATTACATGGATAGAGATGCCTGGCAGGGTCCGTGGGGTTGCAAAGAGTCAGAATGACTGAGGGACTAACAAACACACAGAGACAAATTGTAACTTAATGGGGCTAAGTGAAAACATTGCAACATTTTTTTTTTCCCCATGAAATAATGCATTTCAGTCTACAGACAGCAAAGTAAAGAAAACACATGTTGGGTAATGTGTATGTTTCCATGCTGTTTCAATTCATCCCACTCTCTCTTCCCCACACTGTGTCCACAAATCTGTTCTTTATGTCTGCATCTCCATTGCTGCCTTGCACATAGGTTCATCTGTACCATCTTTCTAGATTCCATTCACATGTGTTAATATACAATATTTGTCTTTCTCTTTCTGACTTTCTTCACTCTGTACAACAGGCTTTAGGTTGTAGGATGAACTCTAGGTTCATCTACCTCATTAGGACTTACTCAAATGCATTCTTTTTTAAAGCCGAGTAATATTCTATTGTATATGTGTACCACAATTTCTGAATCCATTCATATTACCATATGTAAAATAGATAGCCAGTGGGAATTTGCTGTGTGACACAAAGAGCTCAGTCCCGTGCTGTGTGACCACCTGGAAGGGTGGATGGGGTGGGAGACGGGAGGGAGGTTCAAGAAGGAGGGGTCATGTGTATGCCTGTGGCTGATTCATGTTAATATATGGCAGAAACCAGCACAGTATTGTAAAGCAATTATCTTCCAAAAAGAAACAAAAACAAAAAAAGACACATACTGGGGGCTTCCCTGGCTATCCAGTAATTAAGACTTGGAGCTGCCAATGTAGGGAATGTGGGTTTGATCCCTGGTCAAGGAAATAGGATCCTCCTTGTCACACAGCTAGAAAACAACAACAAAAACCCCCTCAAAATCCCACATGTTTTGTATTCTGCATACTTACCACTTATTTCATCTTAAATTGCACTGGGACTTCTCTTTCTTATTTACTTCTCATTAAGAGGAGTAGTTGCAGAGACAGATGCAGGTACTGGAATGGGAGGATAAAAATAGGCCCACCATGGACAGAGGAATCGTGAATAATGGCTGTGTGGATATTGGTAAGGAGGAAAAAAGAACTGTGAAGATAGTTCATCACTCCCACTGACCTGTTGAGAGAAAGAAATTGAATGAACATACAGATCTTCATTTTTAAGTAGAGGTTTTAGAATCTCTGAGATATTTACCTTTTCTGTGTTTACTATGAACAGGGATTTGATTAATTTGCATCATTTTAGAAAAATGTAGGAAATCACTTAGAGATAACCATGTTCTTGTACCTTTCTACTCATAGCCTGGTGATTTTCCTGGTAATTGCTTCTGTAAGTGCAAGATCAAGGGGAGGGTAGTGAGGAGGAGATATCAATTTTTTTCTCTTTGCCTTTATATAGGGTCCTTACCCAAAGATACAATCTCCTCTATTTCATTTCTTTCTTCCTTCTTTTCCTCTCTACTGTCCATCCATATTCTTATCAACTTCTGTATCTTTAATTCTCTATAGTTTTGGCCTCAATCATGCTTGCTTTAAGATAATAAGATTCAGTTCAGTTCAGTTGCTCAGTCATGTCCAACTCTTTGCGACCCCATGAACTGCAGCACGCCAGGCCTCCTTGTCCATCACCAACTCCTGGAGTTTACCCAAACTCATGTCCATTGGGTTGGTGATGCCATCAACCATCTCATCCTCTGTCATCCCCTTCTCCTCCTGCCCTCAATCTTTGCCAGCATCAGGGTCTTTTCAAATGAGTCAGCTCTTTGCATCAGGTGGCCAAAGTATTGGAGTCTCAGCTTCAACATCAGTCCTTCCAATGAACACTCAGGACTGATCTCCTTTAGGATGGACTGGTTGAATCTCCTTGCAGTCCAAGGGATTCTCAAGAGTCTTCTCCAACACCACAGTTCAAAAGCATCAATTTTTCAGCACTTAGCTTTCTTTATAGTCCAACTCCAACATCCATACAGGAAATAATAAGATTAATCTGAGTATAAACAAATTCCTAAACAAGAGCGTCCTGTTTAAAATTTTATTTTCTTTTTCTTAAACATTTTTTAATTAACTGTTTAGACCAATATAAGCTGTTAGTGAATTTTCTACTGGTGGGGCCATCAAAGAAGGCCCAAATTCCCTAATTCTCAAATTTTTATATTATCATTTTTATTATCTCTTCTGGACTGGGTTTTGTAGAGTTAAAGTGGAATAGAGGGATGAGCGAGTATCAACACTTATTGGGCTAGTTTTAGTAAAAGATGTGTTATAATACAATTCATCATAGAGTGATTCAAGTTTCAGTTTGGACCCACTGTTATGTGAGATGCTGAGATAATTCTCTTTGTAACAAGCAAAGGTCATATCCCTGAAGGCTGAATCTCTGTTGAGTCTAACACCCAAACTCTGTAAGGATTTCTCTAGAGTTTGAGAAGTTTGAATAAAGGAATATCTTTAACACAGTTATGGATATTTCACATGAAAATCACACATGTTAAACAACAAAATGTAACTTACACTTCGTGCTTCTCCTTCCGTGTCTTGAGAGACCTAAAGATTAAACAGTGAAGTTAATTCAACTCATGATAATAAAACACACAAACTGAGAAACATACATATGTATGAAGGAAATAGTTTAACTATCCACTACTCAGTATTGTTTCATAGTAGCCATTTGTTTAATTTAGGATTTGAGCTTCCAGAAAATATTCTAAGAATTATTTTTCTGAAAAATGTTATTATTTATTCTAAACACCTCAAAAAAATTCACCGCTTCATCAAGACTATGTAGAATTAAACTATACATGAAACAGTATATGATTTATAAAACTGCATAGAATATAATGTAAAAAAGCCAGATATTAGACATGCTTAAGGTAGAAACATTTCCTAGGATTCATGAATTAGAACAATAACCACAGCAAGAACAACCAAAAAACCAACAACAACCCATAAATACTCTGAAATACGGAACTACTCACCGGGAAACCAATGGTTATTGCCAAGATGGCTGTGAGCAGAAGGAGAACTTTCATTTTATTCATATGTAATCTAGAAGTAATAGAAAGACCAAATGTCAACACAAATTCAGTAGATCTAGTTGTAGCACATATTATGTTACTAATAGCTCTTACAGCATCAACCTATTTGGAGACCATTATTTTTTTTTAGGTAGAATCTAAGGTGTTTTGCAATTTTGATGTCACATCAAGTTTTTAAAAAACAAATATTCACATATTATTTAAGAGTAATACTTCTCTGTACATGCTAATAAGAGTAGCTGCTGGAAGGAAATACAGCCTTGGGCTATACAGAGACTTAGTGTGGGGATAAGCAATTTAGGGCTTCCCTGGTGGCTCAGATGGTAAAGAATTTTCTTGCAATGCGAGAGACTTGGGTTCAGCTCTTGGGTCTGGAAGATCCCCTGGAGAAAGGAATAGCTACCCACTCCAGTATTCTTGCCTGGAGAGTTATATGGACAGAAAAGCCTGGCAGGTTATAGTCCATGGTGTTGCAAAAGAGTTGGACATGACTAAACAATATCAAATATAGAAGAAAACAGAGAAATCAAGGAAAGATTTTTGGAGACAGTAGAATTCAAGTGAACCTATCTCAAAGGGGTATTACAAATATGAATTCAAGGATGATTTAAAACCACCTGAAGCAAACAGGTGAAGCACATCATAGACTCTTTCAGATCTTGTCTTATAGACAGGACTCAGCGTAATTACCAACTATCACCTCTTATTTTTCTACTTCTCAAACTGTAGTACCCATAGCAGTATATAGCTGTATGCTGGGGAACACATCCAATGTCTCTGAATAAATTAGATGCATCTTCCTGGAGCATCAATTTCATTTAAGGATTTATAGGAAAATCCAAGTAATTTTTACATTAAAGTCAACATGATATTTTAAAGTCAACATGATATTTTATAGAATGGAATGTAAATACAGAAAATGTTAAAGAAAAACAGGAGGCCACAAATAGTCACATGTTCATACTCTAGAGAGTATGTGGTAGTGCATGTTCCTTTCATTTACTGACTTAAGCTCATAAATCGATGAGCCTTAGGCTCTTGTAGCAGTAACAGTGTGCCACCAGCACTCCAGCCCCCATAAAGATTTCTTTATGGCCATTCTAAAATATGTACTTATGATAGCTGGGTGATGATTTTAAGAAAGAGTCTTATAAATAGGTATACCCTAGATGATTGTCTAATCACTTAAAGATTACAGATTCAAGCAACCATTACATGACAGTCTCAATAATTTTAATTTTGACAGTTTACTGGATATGTCTATCTCTCTAGATAACATATATAAAGGTATATAATATATCTTGATATATTAAAATCCATGATACTTAAGATCTCTCTTACCTCAAACTTCCCAGTCCGGTCCTTCTCTGGGATGGTGTTATAAGAAATGGAGGTGACTGGCTCTGGAATATCACAGTTATTTTATACACTCTGAAGTGAATGGGATGAAACCTGTGGTTTGAGAGCCTCTCCCTGGGATCAGTTATTAGTTGAATCATCAACTATCACGATGTGTTGAAATTGTGGAATAACTCACATTTACAGTTTCGTTGAAACTTTGGCTGAGTGACTACCAAAGGCAACTATTTGTGTTTTCTTTTCAACTTGTGTAAGTTGTGTATTCAAAGCTTATCACTTCACATAAAGTTGCCCTCTGCTCTTTAAATTTTTTTCCTCTAATTTCTACAATTAAAAAAATTATTTTCTCAGAATCCTATTGGTATTGATTATAATCAATTGGGAAGTTTTTTTGGTTGTATAGTCATTTTAAGAAAGTAAATAATCTTAAAAACGTTAAGCATGGGGTTGATATCTTTTGCATGATTCTACCTTTAGTTCTTTGATTTCAGTGAACAGCCCTAGAGTTTGAAAGATCAGTGGACCACATTTGGAAACATCAAGTATCTTAGTTACCTTATGGAACATGACAATTTGCTTTTCAATTAAAGATGCACTTAACACAAGAGAAGATGTCTAACCACCAAATGTGGTTAGATGAGCCCTCAAAAAAATTCAAGAATCACTTTAAATTTCTATGCATAAAATTTGGGCTTTTTATCATATTTAAAGAGCCCTCAAAAATATTGCATACATGCATTCAAATTTTATTTCAGCAGAGTTTTATATGAACAAAATTGTAGCAATGCATCAATGTCCCTCTTTTCTTTTTTTTTCCTAGAAATTAGTTCTCAAAAAAACTCAGAAAAATAGTTAACAGCTAACATTTCCTGAGGACTTTTGCTTAGGTACAATCCCAAGCACTTTGTATGTATTACATCATTTAATCCTCAAAACAACCAACTCCAAAAGCAAAGTATTAGTATTATCAGCATAGTCCCCATTTTATAGAAAAAGAGGTTGAGAGGTAAGGTATCATAATTAGTACTCTGGCAGAGATGGTATTTAATACCCACAATTTGATTCCAAACCCCAGACTCTTGCCTAATGTCACTGTTGCAGGTTGGCAAAATCAGTGCAAAAGCAGGGAAACATTAAACTTTGGTTGCTTATAATTGAATATTCAATCTTATCACTCTGATTGAGAAAACTGCTTCATTTAGAAACCTAATTTATTATAACTAGTATGTTTTTGAATATCAGTTTTCATTTTAACCAAGATGGGATTAGAGTTGATTTCCTCAGGACTAAGATAGCAGGTTGTGTGTGTGCACACATGCAAATGTACGTGTGTATTTGTACGCACACGTGTATAACATATTCACTTCCTTATCGTTCGTGTTTTAATTTCTTATACTTACCTAAAATTGTTCTGACAAAAGGTACCAGTTGCCTCTTAATTGTGATGACAATGACTGCTTTTCTGTCCTTATGTTATAGACATTTGGGGGTATTTAATTATGATGACTATTCCACTCAGAAAACTGTTTTTTTTTTTTTCCCTGGGTTTCCTAAAACCACTTTCTCTTGTTCTTTTTCAATTTTTTTGATAGCAACCTTCAGTCTTTGTGGATTCTTTTTCTTCAGTGCATTGTGCCTGACCTTTTATGTATTTAATCTACATGTGCTCTGCATAATATAGTTGACTTCTGACTCCCTAACCTATGTCTTTATCTTGAAGTCTAACTGCATATTCCATTCAGATGTTTGATGAGTATAATTCAAACTGAACTTATTGCTTTTACTTCCCAACCTCTCCTCACGTTCACCTGCTTCCTCAGCTGATGTTTGTCAATCTTCCATCCATGCCAGAACTCCAAGACTCACTCTGTCTTTGCCTTGTCCCTCTTCTCTGGCGTCTAACAGTGATTAAGCGTTTCCTTGCTGTGTATTCACAGACTCAGTCTTTTCCATTCTCATGGCCATTTCCTTGTTTCAGTCCTTCATTTTCTTTTGGATTGTTACTATAGCCTCTTAATTTGATTCTCTGTCTCCATTATTCTCCTCTCTCCAACCCATCTTCATCATATTTTTCCAAAGTGTCTTTTAAACCTTTTAAAATGCAATTATAGGATAAAATTCATACTGTGTCATAGCTGACTATACACATACATACTGAAACAGGGTTTTAAAAACTAATAATTTCACTAATAAATATTCTTAAATATATAATATTTTTCCAGGTTTGTTGAGACATAGTTGACATATTACATTGGGTAAATTTAAGGTATACAATGTAATAGTATATATGAAATGATTACCATAATATGTTTAGTTAACACATCCATTACCTTACATGGTTAGCTTTGTGTGTTTAAGTGTGTGAATGTGTTGTGGGAACACTTAAGATATAACTCTCGCATCAACTTTCAAATATACTATACAGTATTGTTAAGTATAGTCACCATGGTGTAGGTCAGATCCCTAGAACTTATTCATCTTATGACTGGAAGTTCCTATACTTTGACTACCATCACCCATTTCCTCTAGGCTCCAACTCCTTATAACCCTGTTTTCATTTGTTTTTAAATTTCACATATAAGCAAGATAATGAAATATTTGCCTTTCTAATTAGTAAATTTTGGTGTCCTAACTTTTGATTTCCATTTGTGTAGGGCCACAAGTTGCCCTAATCAAACCAGCAAGTTGTAGAAAGCTGTGATTATTCTACTATTGAAATTCTAGCTACTACAAGGTAGCAGAAAAAATAAAGTTATCAGCCATCACTACTAGCAAGCTACATGAAGTAGGAAGAGCTCTAGATTTGAGACTGGTGTTTATATTTTTAGATTTTCTTTGTTGGCTATGAGTGGGAAAGTCATACTCTGAGTCTCAGTTTTCTTATTTTTAAAGTAAAGATAATTATCTCTGGAATTGGGAATTAAGTGAAATGAAATGTATAAAAACATTCAGCATCAGTCTGATTTCATAAATGATGTTTTATCAGTGTCAGAGCTGAAGTTTTGAGTAAATCTGATCTTTTCCTGCCATACATCCTCAGGGTTTCTCAGGGGATTGAGTTTCTTGGCTAATATAAAGGTATATACAAGCACTTTGGGCTTCCCTGGTGGCTCAGCAGTAAAGAATCTTCCTGCCAGTGCAGGATACGTGGGTTCAATCCCTGGGTTGGGAAGATCCCCTAGAGGGGGAAATAACAACCCACCCCAGTATTCATGCCTGGGAAATCCCATAGACAGAGAAGCCTGGTGGGTTACAGTCCACGGGGTTGCAAAGAGTCAGACACAACTTAGTGACTAAATAACGTATGGAAGCACCTTACATAGTAATTAAAATCAGATAAATGCTTAATGGGCTTCCCTGGTGGCTCAGACCATAAAGAATCCACCTGCCAATGCAAGAGATGCAAGCAGGTTTGAACCCTGGGTCTGGAAGATCCTTTGGAGGAAGAAATGACAATCCACTCCAGTATTCTTGCTTGGAGAATTTCATGGAGAGAGGAGCCTGGCAGTTAGTTCCCTGATGACTCAGTGGATAAAGAATCAGCCTGCAATGTAGGAGACACAGATTCAATCCCTGGGTTGGGACGACTCCCCTGGAGTAGGAAATGGCAACTGATCTGCTGGAAAAGGGATAGGCTACCGACTCCACTATTCTTGAGCTTCCTTTGTGGCTCAGTTGGTAAAGAATCTGCCTGCTGCGGGAGCCCTGGGTTCGATCCCTGAATTGGGAAGACCCCCTGGAAAAGGGAAAGGCTACCCACTCTGGTATTCTGGCCTAGAGAATCCCGTAGACTCTATAGTCCACGGGGTGGCAAAAAGTAGGACACGACTGAACGACTTTGATTTCTGGTGTTCTTGCCTGAAAAATCCAGAGGACAGAGGAGTTTGGCAGGCTACAGTCCAAAGGGCTGCAAAGAGTCAGAGAGAACTGAGAAATTAAGCATTGCAAGGGCTTAATATGTTAGTTAAATCTGAAAATAAATAGGAAATTTTGAAATTGAGCAGTATCAGGAAGCAAGTATTCTTTTTCATTGGTGATCTAATTTTACTCACCATACAATATCCCTCCAAGGACAAATAAGCTATAATTCTGCCTGAATTCAGGGAATAAAGACTGCTATTCTTTTCTTGTGATAATCTTAATTCAAATGTCTAGAATTTAATACACAGAAAACACTCTTGCTTTACAGAACAAAAATACAAGAATACTCTCTGCAAAGTCTGCAGCACATGGCTGTCTTTCAAAGGGCAAGGGTAATGCAGTTCAGTTCAGTCGCTCAGTCATGTCCGACTCTTTGTGATCCCATGGGCTGCAGCACACCAGATTACCCTGTCCATCACCAACTACTGGAGCTTGCTCAAACTCATGTCCATCGAGTCTGTGATCCCATCCAATCATCTCATCCTCTGTCATCCCCTTATCCTCCTGCCTTCAACCTTTCCTAGCATCAGGGTCTTTGCTAACGAGTCAGTTCTTTGCATCAGGTGGCCAAAGTATTAGAGCTTCAGCTTTAGTGTCAGTCCTTCCAATGAACATTCAGGACTGATTTCCTTTAGGATTGACTGGTTTGATCTTGCAGTTCAAGGGACCTCCAGGGTCTTCTCCAACACCACAGTTGAAAAGCATCAATTCTTCAGCGCTCAGCTTTCCTTATGGTCCAACTCTCACATCCATACATGACTACTGGAAAACCATAGCTTTGACTAGATGGACCTTTGTCGGGTAACACAAAGGAGGCTGACCAGAAAGTTTGCCCATGGAGTGGGCTTCAGAAGCTGAACAGTCTTATCATATGAAAGTTTAGTTTTATCATGGGAACTCAGAGGGCAGAAACAAAACATTAATATATCAAGATATTAAAAATAATCTATAAGAAAAATTTTTAAAGTTAAAAGACACCTATCTCTACAGATATTCAAGGAAACATTGAGTGACCACAGGCTGAGGTATAGCAGAAGGGACTTTTGTGCAGCCAATGGAACTTCCTAGATGACCTCTCTGTACCCTTTCAGTTATAATACTTTCAGACCGGGTGTTAAATAGAGATGAAAATTCCTACCAGAACAGGTTTAGTTAGTAATTAATAAAAAAGTAAATCCCATAGGTTTATTCTCTTCAAAGGATTAGAACTAGTGGTAAGGAAATGCACATTGTAAGCCACACTATGGGAAGTCTTAGAGGATTAACTCACTACTACTTCAATAAGAGAGCAGAAATATTTTGTTCTACATCTTATATTCCACATCTTATATACGAAGTTGATATATGTTAGAAATATTTTGTAGAAATTTAGTACATATGCCTTTTTTAAAAATTAATTTTTATTGGAGTGTAGTTGCTTTACAATGTTGTGTTAAGTTTCGACTATACAGCAAAATGAATCAGCTTTACATATACATATGTCCCCTCCCTTTTGGACTTCCTTCCCATTTTGGTCACCATCGTGCATTAAGTAGAGTTCCCTGTGTTATATAGTATGTTCTCACTAGTTATCTGTTTTATACATAGTATCAGTAGTATATACACATAACGCTTTCTTTAGGCATTATCACCTTTTTTTGTGTGCTTTGAAAACCATGAGAAATGACCTAATGAAGTTAATAAACTTGCATACATGTCAATGCTAAGAAGGAATGTTATTTTAAAAAGTCTTGGATGTCTTCCATCTAAGAGAATGGATACAGACAAATCTGAATTCTCTTCAAACCTCTATGAATGCTACACACCCAGCTAGAAGTGACTGTAGTGACTGTGGATATCTGCAAAAGAATTAGCACCCTATGTGTCAATGTTGTAGAATCTGAGTGGTTGTCAATCCCCCAGTCATCATGGCACACCTGACTCCCAGCTGTTAAAAAACACAGTGGTCCTAGAGTTCTTATGCCCAGAATCAGTACCGGCAAGTGCCACAGTCATGGCCAGATGTCCACATGTCTACCAGGCTGTTCCTTGAAATGGGCCTGGCTTACAGCAGCATCCAGTGGATGTTTAGTAAATACTTATTGAGTGAACAAGTTAGCTTTTTCAGAAATTGCTTTAGCTATTTCCTTGTGCTCTTTATCATTTATGCCACTGCTTGAAGCCCAGAGGCCAATTGCTGTAAATCTGTATTTATTAACTTTGCACTATATTCATGAGACATAATTTTATCAAGATAATTTTAATTTTATACCAAGTTCTATTAATAATTTATTTTATATGGATCCATGATTGCATCAAATCATGAAAATTACCATATTTGATATATGTTGCAAACAGCGTGCTGTACATGACATATACAAACAGCTTATGGGCCTATCCCCAAATTTCCCTTTCCTTCTATAAAATAAATAATTCCTTTTCTCAAAGTCAAGCAAGTAGTGGTTAAATACAAAACCTTAAAAAAAGAGCAGTGACTTCCTTCTATGCACTATTACCTATTTTTCTAAACTGTTTGCATGTGTGCATGCTTAGTTGCTCAGTCCTGTCCAAATCTTTGGGACCTCATGGACTGTGGCCTGCCAGGCTCCTCTGCCCATAAAAATTTCCAGGCAAGAATACTGGCGTGGGTTGCCATTTCCTTCTCTAAGTGATCTTCCCAACCCAAGGAGCAAACCTGCATCTTCTGCATTGGCAGGCGAATTCTTTACCACTGAGCCATCTGGGAAGTCTATACATTTTTTCCTAAGCTGTTTAAATAGAACCTGAATATTTTGATAAGACATAGTTTATAGTATCACTACCTGGTCTGTGTTACACATCAGTGTAGCACTTCCTGTGGTTCCTACTGAGTAGACAGGTTATGCTGATGGTGATACACATGTAGAGGATTAAGACTGGCTTGCAGAGTCCTGCATCCAGGATCTGAATTACGCTCCTCCACTTAACTTGGATAAGTCTCTTAATCTTTTATAACCTTTTATTCAGCATTAAAATAACAAAGACAATATTTTTTCCTGTTTGTCTCATAGCTTTAACAATTTAAATTTTAAAAAATGATGTTTTCTATAGGGCAGTGTGTTACAGTCAAGTCTTAAACTGTGAGTCTTCTTCAAATACATATCTGATCTTTTCCATGTTCATGGTTCAGAGTTTCAAGTTTTTCTCCTTTATTTTTATTGTTGAATTATCAAAATGTTTCTTACAAAAAACTTGTTTTCTGACTTTGGTAAAGATTTTAATTATACAAAATCCTTAAGGACACACATAATCAGGAAACGTTCTGTTAGCTCTGCATTATTCATTATAAACATTGTCAAAAAGAACATGTCCTGGAAGCTGACAATGCTTTGCATGAAATATATTGTATATATTCACCATAGCCCTATGGGGTAAGTTATGCAATTATTTATATTTTACAGATGAGGAAAAGGTGGTTTAGAAGTTAAATATCTAAGATCATAAATGTAGAAAACTATGTAACTGGAATACAGAATTAGTCAGATCCTAACCACAATAGAAGTGATATGAAGAGTGAATCATAAGGAGACTGTAGAGATTTTTTAAAGTTATATAATCTGTTATTTTAAAATTTATTTTTATATCAAAAGGGGTTACATGCCAACATTTTTGGCCAAAAGACTACAATATATAAGATAGTCTTTTAGATGTATACACCTTAAATAATAACTATATATTCAAAAATAATGCATTTTAATTTGAACAAGAGAAATTTTAGCCACAAAGTATCCTTTCTCTGCTTTTAGTTCTATTCAACTGTCAGTGGATTTGATACAGCCCACATACTTTGGACAGGGCGATCTACTCTCCTGAGTCTACCAAGTCAAATGCTAATCTCATTCAGAAAATCTTTCACAGATACACTCAGAAAAAAATGTTTAAATCTAGATACTCTGCTGCAAGTTGACACACAAAACTAGCCAGCATACAAGGGAAAGTTGCCTATACTCAAAAGTGAAATCAGTCAATAGAAACAGACCCACATCTATTGAAATGAACAGATAAGAATTTTAAAATAAGTAGATTTAAACAAGCTGAAGGACTTATAGAAATATAATCAAATACTGAGTAAAATGTTAGAAATTACTTGGAAAGATAAGAAAATTGTTGAAACTCAGATGGAAATCCCAGAACTTAAAATTTTAAAATCCTGAAATTAAAATTTCATTGGAAGAGAATGATAGTAGAAGCAGATTGGATATAGCTGAAGGAAAGAACAGTGAATCCAAAGAAGGTCAATAGAAATTTTCAAAATTGAATTTCTCAGAAAAAAAAGTTTAAAAAGTTTCAATAACCTGAGGGATAATATCACACAATCTAACATGAATTCTAGAATGAGAAAATAGAGAAAATAGAATAGAAATATAGTCAAAAATATCGGAAAAATTTCCCCCCAAATTTAGTCAAAAGCTAATTCTAAATGCAGGAAATTCAAAGCACAAGTTGTATTAATATGAAGATAATTAATTATAATAATAATAGACAAAGACACACTTTGTCTATTATTTGTTGTTCAGTCACTGAGTCTTGTCTGACTCTTTGTGACCTATGGATGCCAGCACACCAGACTTCTCTCTTCTTCACTGTCTCCCAGAGTTTGCTCAAACTCATGTCCCTTGATTCAGTGATGCCATCCAACCATCTCATTCTCAGTAGCTTCCTTCTCCTCCTGCCTTCAATCTTTCCCAGCATCAAGGTCATTTCCAGTGAGTTGGCTCAGGAGGAATCATGTGGCCCAAGTATTGGAGCTTCAGTATCAGTCCTTCTAATGAATATTTAGGGTTGATTTCCTTTAGAGATTGACTGGTTTGAACTCCTTGCTGTCCAAGGGACTCTCAAGAGTCTTCTCCAGCACCACAATTTGAAAGTATCAATTCTTCTATACTCAGCCTTCTTTATGATCCAAATCTCACATCCGTACATGACTCCTGGAAAAACTGGCTTTGACTATATGGACCTTTGTCAGCAAAGTGATGTCTCTACTTTTTAATATGCTCTCTAGGTTTGTCATAGCTTTTCTTCCAAGGAACAAGTATCTTTTAATTTTAGGGCTGCAGTCACTGTCTGCAGTGATTTTGGAGCTCCCCAAAATAAAAATCTGCCACGGTTTTCATTTTTCCTCATCTATCTGCCATGAAGTGATGGGACCAGATGCCATGATCTTAGTCTTTCGAATGCTGAGTTTTAAGCCAGCTTTTTCACTCTCCTCTTTCATATTCATCAAGAGGATCTTTAGTTTCTCTTCGATTATATCTGAAAGTGTTGATATTTCTCCTGGCAATCTTTGTAACAGCTTGTGATTCATCCAGCTTGGCATTTTGTATGATGTACTCTGCATATACGTTAAATAAGCAGGGTGACAATATACAGCCTTGAAGTACTCCTTTCCCAATTTTGAACCAGTCTGTTGTTTCACGTCTATTTCTAACTGTTGTTTTTTGACCTGCATATAGGTTTCTCAGGAGGCAGATCAGGTGGTGTGGTATTCCCATGTCTTTAAGAACTTTCCAAATTTGTTGTGACTCACACAGTCAAAGAGTTTAGTATAGTCAATGAAGCAGAGGTAGATGTTTTTCTGGAATTCCCTTGCTTTCTCTGTGATCCAACAGATGTTGACAGTTTGATCTCTGGTTCCTCAGCCTTTTCTAAATCCAGATTGTACATCTGGAAGTTCTTGATTCATGTGCTGTTGAAACCTAACTTGAAGGATTTTGAGCATTGCCTTGCTAGCATGTGAAATGAGTGCAATTGCACAGTAGTTTGAATATTTTATGGCACTGTCCTTCTTTGGGATTGGAATGAAAACTGATGTCTTCCAGTCCTGTAACCACTGCTGAGTTTTCCAAATTGTCTGTTATAGTCAATTAGCTAATACCAAAGATACAGAGGAAGTCTCAAAAGTAGATCAAGAAAAAGCATGCATTTCATATGGGAAAACATCAGTATGACTGGTGGTTATATACCAACTCTGGAAGTGGTTTCTTTCTGTGTTCAGTTCAGTTCAGTTGCACAGTTGTGTCTAACTCTCTGCAACCCCATGGACTGCAGCACACCAGGCCTCCCTGTGCATCAACAACTCCTGGAGCTTGCTCAAACTCATGTCCTTTGAGTCTGTGATCCCATACAACAATCTCATACTCTATCATCTCCTTCTCCTCCTGCTTTCACTTTTTCCCAGCATCAGGATCTTTTCTAATGAGTAAGTTCTTCACAGCAGGTGGCCAAAATATTGAAGTTTCAGCTTCAGCATTAATCCTTCCAACAAATATTCAAGGCTGATTTCCTTTAGGATTGACTGGTTTGATCTCCTTACAGTCCAAGGAATTCTCAAGAGTCTTCTACAACACCACAGTTAAAAAGCATCAGTTTCACATGTATACCTATGGCGGATTCATTTTGATATATGGCAAAACCACTACATTATTGTTACGTTAAAAAATTTAAAAAAAAAAGCATCAATTCTTTGGTGCTCAGCTTTCTTTATGGTCCAACTCTCACATCCATACGACCATTGGAAAAACCATAGCCTTGACTAGATGGACCTTTGTTGGCAAAGTAATGTCTCTGCTTTTGAATATGCTATCTAGGTTGGTTATAACTTTCCTACCAAGGAGTAAGCATCTTTTAATTTCATGGCTGCAGTCACCATCTGCAGTGATTTTTGAACCCAAGAAAATAAAGTCTTTTTGTGTTATAAAGGTTTAATTTTATATGTCAGTTACTTAGTGTGATTTTTAACCCTTAAAAAAAGATGGATATGTATACAATTATTAACAGTGCCAAGGAAGCATTTCCTTTCTTTTGAGGAAAAGTAAATGTCTTATCAGAATATCTGACTGGGCCTATAGTTTAAATTAAAAAAAAAATTTGGATAAACAGCAAAAGCAAAACAAAATATGACCTATGGTTGATTTTTCATCTGAACCAATGGAGGCCAGATAATGTAACAACATCTTCAAAGTGTAAAAGCAAATAGATCTGTAAGTTAAGAATTCTATAATTCTATAAAATTCTATAAAAAATGTGGGCAAAATAAAAGCATTTTAGAAGCAATAAAAGTGGAAGAAATTAACAATCCTAAGATACAAGCTAAGCAAACTTTAAAAAGTGTTCTTGAGGTTGAAGTGAAATTATATCAAATAAAAATCCATACTTACGGGGAATAAGGAAAAGCACTGAATTTGGTAAGTACGTCAGTATGTATAAGCATATTTTTTCTTTAAAGTCTTAAAAAATTAGTAGATATGTATAGAAAAAATTTGTACAAAAACATTAGCTCAAAAGACAGTGGGGGTATAAATGGTATTTGTATTATCATAAAATAATTTTTTATGTGTAAAGATGTAGGATATTAAGTCTTTGTAGACAATGATAAGCTAAGGTTATATAGTATAATATTCACAGAAACACTAAATGATACATATCTATTAGCTAAGTAGCATATAAAGAAGATAGAAAGGAAGAATAGTTATATAGGTTTAATTAAAAATAGAAAGTGGGAAACAAAAAACACAGATGACAAATAGAGAACAAAAAAGCATGTGGGTAGACTTAAACTCAATCAATAATTATACCAAATTTAAATAGACTAAATATTTCAATTAAGAGACAAATGTTGAGATTAGATTAAAATATCAAGAACCAACTATATGCTGCTTATAAAACACTTTAAATGTAAAGACAAACTCATAGAAAATGATAGGAAAGATGTATCACATAAATACTAATCAGAAGAAGCTTACACATCTCCATTTATATTAGACAAGTTATTAGTTGCTCAGTCATGCTTGACTCTTTGTGGGTCCACCAGGCTCCTCTGTCTATGGAATTCTCCAGGCAAGGACACCAGAGTGGGTTGCCATTCCCTTCTCCAGGGATTGAACCCAAGTCTCCTGCATTGAGGCAGATTGTTTAGCCTCTGAGCCACTAAGGAATCCCCTAATATTTGACAAACTAAGGTTCAAAACAAGGCATATTATTGGAGATAAAGTAGGGTCATGTCAATGATTAAAAGATCAATTTCTCAAAACCATATGAGTTCCAAAAGTGTACCTAAAATCAGAGCTTCATAATATGTGAAGCAAAAATTGACAGAAGTAGAGGAGAATAAATGAATCAACAATGGGAAAATTTGAATGACACATCAAGTTAATCTAATGGATATTTGTAGAACATGGAGGCCAGCAACTTGTTTTTTAAATGTACAGGAAATATAACCAAGACCGATCAAAAATCTGAGCCATAGTTTAGTATCAATAACTTTCAAAGGAGTAAAATGGCACTAGAATATGCTCTCTTATGATATAGAATATGATTTCAATGAGTTTAATTAAAAATAAATAGCAATAACATGTTGAAAATTCCCAAATGTTTATTTATTATCATATTTCTCACTAATCCATGAGTTAAAGAAAAGAACTATTAGAAAATTTTTATTTGCTTTAAAATGCTTATATAAAAATAGAAGTAATTCTTGAATCAATGATCTAAGCCAAGGGTTGGCAAATTGCAGACTGAGGGTCAAAGATGGCCCATGTTTGTTATTAATAAATAAAGTTTTATTGGAAAACATCCATACCCATTCTTTGACATATCATCTATGTTTGCTTTCATTCTACAAACTGTAAGTTTGGTAGTTGCAACAGACTATATGGACCACAAAGCCAAAAATACTATCTGGCCCTTAAAAAAAAAATGTTAGCTGACCCCTGTTACAAATATTTGCCTTAAGAAGCAAATAGAATAAAGAAAATAAGAAAAGATGTAAATCAATTAAATAAATAAAAAAAATTAACAAACAAAACATTCAGTGAAGCCAAAACTTGTTTTTTTTTTTTAAGTTTTAATATAGAATTGATGAACTCCAACCAGATTAATAAAGAAAAAAGGGGAGGAAAGTAGAGGTTACAGAGAGACCTTAAGTACAGATTTGATAGACATTCAAAGGAATATAAGATTGCATGATAAACATTTTCATGCCTATTAATTTGACAACTTAGGAAAATGGACAAGTTTTCTGAAAGACAAACTTTGCAAACCACATAAGAAACTGAACATTGACACAATCCTACATTTAATATAGTAACTGAACTGTAATGAAAAATACTCCCCAAAGAGTGCTCTAGTCTCTAATAGCTTCACCGGTGAGGTCTATCAAACATTTAAAGACAAAATAATACCAAAATACACAAAAACTCTTAAAATAGAGAGGAGCAGACATTTCCCAATGCATTTTATGAAACCAGCAAAAGTCCAATATAAAAACTGCCGGGGACATTATAAGAAAAGCAAGTTACTGTCTAATAGTGTTCACAAACACAGATGCAAAAATCATTCATGGAATAATTAGTGAATATAATATAGCAATAGTTTAAAAACACACCACATTATAACAAATTAGCATGTTTTTCCCCCAGGAGTGAAAGTTGGATTGAACATTGAAAAGTGAAACAATGTAATTTACTACATTAACCAAATCAAAGAGAATATCCATATTTTATTTTATTAAATCATTTAACAAAAGTCAACACTCATTCATAATAAAAATTCTCAACAAACTAGGTATAAAAGGGAAGTTTTGCAATCTGTAAAGGTAATTTATGGAAAATGAACAGCTGACATCGTACTTAATTGTGAAATAATGAATACTCTTCTCCTAATATCAGGAACAATGCAAGTATATCCACTTTTATTCCTTCTAATCAACATTGCATCATATATACTTGTCAGTGTAGCAAGGTAAGAAAAAGAATTAAAAATGTATGGAGTAATGGAAACAAGAGAATTGTTTTTATTTCAAGAAAACCCCTCTCTTTTAAGATGAAAAATAATATGGAACCTACAAAGCTCAGTGTATACACAGGGTATAAGCTCAGTGTTCAAAAATCAACTGCATTTATATATGCTAAACATAGAAAATAAAATTAAACACATAAAATATTTAGAAAAATAATTAACAAACATTGTAAGACCTCTACACTGAGAACCACAAAACATTTCAAAGATACATATAAAATGACCTGAATAAGTATATGTCATGTTCATGAATTTGAATACTCAATATGATTGAGATGCCAAGCCTTTCCTGATGGATCTAGAGATTCAAAACTATCCTGTTAAAACTCAGTAGGGTAGAAACTGACAAAGTGACTCTGAAACTTATATGGAAATGTGAAAGACATTAATTTATAGTAATAAAGACTGTAATATTGATGCAAAGACAGAAAAGCAATTAAATGGAATAAAGTAGTTCAAAAATAGATGCAGACACAAAAATTCAATAGATTTTCAATAAAGATATGAAGACAGTTCAGTAAGGAAAGGATAAACTTTTACAGAAATGGTTCTGGAGCAATAATTAGGTGTCTTTATGGAAAAAATGGGCTTCCCCGAGGGCCCAGTAGTCATGTATGTTTGTGAGAGCTGGACTGTGAAAAAGGCAGGACACCAAAGAATTTATGCCTCTGAACTGTGGTGCTGGAGAAGACTCCTGAAAGTCTCTTGGACAGAAAAGATCAAACCAGTCAATCTTAAGGGAAATCAGCCCTGAATTCTCATTGGAAGGACTGATGCTGAATCTAAAGCTCCAGTATTTGGGTCACTTGATGTGAACAGCCGACTTAACTAGAAAAGTCCCTGATGCTGGGAAAGATTGAGGGCAGAAGGAGAAAAGGGCGTCAAAGGATGAGACGGCTGGATGCTAACACCATGCAGTGAACATGAACTTGGGCAAACTTCGGAAGACAATGAGGGGCAGGGAGGTCTGGAGTCTGTAGTCCATGTGGTCGCAAAGAGTCAGACACGACTGGGAGACTGAACAACAATGAAAAAATTGGTCTTCCCTGATGGCCGAGTGATAATCTGCCTGCGAATGCAGGAAACACAGGTTTCATCCATGGGTCAGGAAGATCCCCTGAAGAAGGAAATGGCAACTTGCTCCCTTATTCTTGCCTGGAAAATCCCAAGGACAAAGGAGCCTGGCCCACTATAGTCCATGGGTCACAAAAGAGTCCAACATGACTTAACGACTAAACAGCAACAACATGGAAAGAATTATCCTTGACATTTATCTTCACACTCTACACACACACACACACACACAAACCTCTACACAAAAAACCAATGGCTACAGGTTTAAATGTAAAAGCGAAACCACTAAAAAGTCTGTAAGAAAACAAAGGAGAATATATTCATTACTTTGGAGTAGGTGAAGATTTCTTTACTAGGACAAGAGATACTAATCTTCAAAAAATTGACAAATTAACTGCACCAAAATTAAAAAAAATTGATCCTCAAAAAGCACACTAAAAAATGAAAAAACAAGCTATAGACTGCAAAAGTATTTGTAGTAAAATTTTGGATGGACCAAGTATATTATCCAGAATACATAAAAAGCTCTTACAACTCAATTGTAAGAAAATAAATAAAAATAAATGTAACTTTCAAAAATAAAGATATGCAAATTGCTGGTAAGGATAGAAAAACATCATTAGTCATTAGGAAAATGCAAATGAAAGCCACAAATTATGTAATAGAGTAGATACAGACTTAACTGGCTTTCCTTGTGATTCAGATGGTAAAGCATCTGCCTGCAATGCAGGAGACCAAGGTTCGATCCCTGGATTGGGAAGATCCCTCAAGAAGGGAATGGCAACCCACTCCAGCATTCTTGTCAGGAGAATTCCATGGACAGAGGAATCTGGTGGGCTGCGGTCCATGGGGTCACAAAGAGTCAGACACAACTGAGCGACTAATACTCACACTCTCAGACTTAACTATTTAATATATTAGATTGAGGTATAAGTTTAGGAGCCAGTAATAATTTATATATGTTTATTAAAGTCACAACAATAAAAATGTTCATGCAGTAATTTCCGAGAGAGAGAAGAGGGGGTAGAGGGCAAACTTGGTGACAGTTAATGTTGAAGCTCAGTTGGTAAAGAATCTGCTTGCAATATGGGAGACCTGGGTTCCATCTCTGGGTTGGGAAGATCCCTTGGAGAAGGGAAAGGCTACCCACGCCAGTATTCTGGCCTGGAGAATTCCACAGACTCTATAGTCCAAGGGGTGGCTTGGACACAACTGAGCGACTTTCACTTTCACTTTGGTAGAAGAGGAACTCCTGAAAATGATTTAAAAGAAAAATTCTAAATGTTGGCCAGAAGGTGGAGGAACTGGACTTATGACACGTTCGTTGTTGATCAGAGTATAAAATATAACTACATTGGAAAGTACTTGCATGCATGTGTGCTAAATTGCTTCCATAATGTCTGACTCTTTGTGACTCAAAGGCTGTAGCCCACCAGGCTCCTCTGTCCATGGGATTCTCTAGGGAAGAATACTGGAGTGTGTTGCCATGCCCTCCTCCAGGATATCTTACGGGCCCAGGGATCGAACTGACATCTTGTCTCCTGCTTGTCAAGTAAGTTCTTTACCACTAGCCACCTGGGAAGCCCAGAAAGTACTTAGCACTTGCTTATAATAAACTTAACCTATGGTTTGGTGGTTTTTGTTGTTTTTACTCAAGAGAAATGAAAATGTATGTTAGCAATAGGACTTGTACAGAATGTTCATAGCAGCTTTATTCCTAATGGTCAGTAATTAGAAACAATGCAGATGTTCTTCAATAGGAAAATAAACAGTCGTATATTCATTTATTGTAACATTATAATTTAAGCAGTAATGTGAATGGATCACAAAAGCATTATATTGAGTTAAAGAAACTGCCACAAAAAAAATACACAGTGTAAAATTTTGGTGTTTAATATGTATAAAGTCCCAGAACAGGCACAGTTAATACACAGTGATAGATATTTTGTTTTATAAAATAGTAGATTGAAAAACATGAGAATGGGGAAACCAAATTGACCAGAAAAGAAAGGAAGGTGGGGTGGTGGAAATGTTCTGCATCTTGATAGGGGTGATGGTTGCAAGGTACATACATTTATATGTATATTTATGTGTATGTGTATATGTGAATCAAACTCACCAAACTGTATAAGTATGACTAAACAATGATGATAGATTGGTTGTGTGTGTAGTATTTAAAGCAAGACCACACGTAAGTTCTATATGTTAGTCTTGAACTAATGCTGTTATAATACACTTAGGTAGAAATCACCCAGTGAAGAAGGTTGGTAGCTAAAGTCTTGAGGCTAAAGTGTGAATTACCAAATATAAGCAACTCTGATTTAGAATATTCTACATAAAGTTAACATATTCAAAAGCAGAGACATTACTTTGCCAACAAAGGTCTGTTTAGTCAAGGCTATGGTTTTTCCTGTGGTCATGTATGGATGTGAGAGCTGGACTGTGAAGAAGGCTGAGCGCTGAAGAATTGGTGCTTTTGAACTGTGGTGTTGGAGAAGACTCTTGAGAGTTCCTTGGACTTTAAGGAGATCCAACCAGTCCATTCTGAAGGAGATCAGCCCTGGGATTTCTTTGGAAGGAATGATGCTAAAGCTAAAACTCCAGTACTTTGGCCACCTCATGCAAAGAGTTGACTCATTGGAAAAGACTCTGATGCTGGGAGGGATTGGGGGCAGGACGAGAAGGGGACAACAGAGGATGAGATGGCTGGATGGCATCACTGACTTGATGGACATGAGTCTGAGTGAACTCTGGGAGTTGGTGATGGACAGGGAGGCCTGGCGTGCTGCAATTCATGGGGTCACAAAGAGTCAGACACGACTGAGTGACTGAACTGAACTGAACTGAACATAAAGTTTTCCTGGTCAAATCTGTTCAAAATTGAATTGCTCTTTCTGCTTTGCCTTTCTTTCACTGGCCTGGGATGGGGAGGTTAGGGTTAAGACAGGGTTAAATGGACATATAAAATGTAGTTCTTTGCATGTATCCAAGTAATATTTCCATTAACTATACACTCTTGTATTCTTAACCTGTTAACAAAAATGACAGCTTAAAGCTCTTCTGTAATGCAATTTGACATATGTAGGATATTTCATTGGTATTGACTATAGTATTCTTGTTTTCAAACATAGTTGTTGCTCAGCAATACTTTGCCAAGACATCCACCTGAAACAAATTGGATCTCCAGTCAGAAATTTGGAAATTTATTTTTTAAGCTGAGTCACTAAATTGGATTTTTAAAACCATCCAAACTAATAATATCCTTTTAATATTGTGTAGAATAAGAAATTTTGCATGCTTAGTTTAATATTGTTTTATCAAAAATTTATTCTTGAAGGAAATTGCAATGTTTATGATTATATTATTTTATTTATGTAGAACTTATTTAATGATTTTGTGTGTTAATATTGTGTTTGTATAACTTGTGTAATTTTCAAAGCATTTATTATTGTAATCCCTAATATTGGCTTCCCTGGTGGCTCAGATGGTAAAGAATATGCCTGCAATGCATGTGACCCAGGTTTGATCCTTGGGTTGGGAAGATCCCTTGGAGGAAGGCATGGCAACCTACTCCAGTATTCTTGCCTGGATAATTCTGTGGACAGAGGAGCCTGGCAGGCTATAGTCCATGGGGTCTCAAAGAGTCAGACAGGATTGAGTGACTAAATTTCACTTTTACTTTTCTAATATTGCCAGGTGCTTCTCAGGTGGCTCAGTGGTAAAGAATCTACCAGCAGTACAGGAGACTCAGGAGATGTGGGTTTTATCCCTGGGTTGGGAAGATCTGCGAGAGGAAATGGCAACTCACTTCAGTATTCTTGCCTGGAAAATTCCATAGACAGAGGAGACTGGTGGGTTACAGTCCATGGGATTGCAAAGAGTTGGACAAGACCTAATGACTAAACAACACCATATCTGTGGTTTCACATGCAAAGATTCAACCAACCTTGGATCATATAGTATGGTTGTAGGTATTTATTAAAAAATCTGCATATAACTGTACCTCCTCAGTTTAAGGGGCTTCACTCGTGGCTCAAATGGTAAAGAATTTGTCTGCAGTGCAGAAGACCCACATTTGATCCCTGAGTCAGGAAGATTCCCTAGAGAAAGGCATAGCAACACACTCCAGTATTCTTGCCTGGGAAATCACATGGACAGAGGCGCCTGGTGGGCTCTAGTCCATGCGATTGCAGAGTTGAACATGACTGAGCGACTCTCACTTCATTTCAGTTTAAACTTATGTTGTTCAAGGGACGGCCATATGAGTCAGGTATCTTACATGTGTTATTTCATGTAGTCCTTTTAGAAATTTTGAAAAGGTAGATATTGTTACCTCTGTTTTATACTTGAGAAAATTGAGATTCAGGTTAAGTGTCTTACTGAAGGTTCAAAGTCAGATTGAAAGCCACATCTGAAGAAATCCAAAATCTATGCCTTATTTTGTATAAGATGTTGCTTCACCAAACCAGTATACATCTTCCTGGGGAGCTATCCTTTTGGTGATGGCAGCCATCTCTCCATGTATCTGTGTCATATTGGAAATGTGCACTTAATGGGATCTGCTACCAAATAATTTTGATTCTAATAGGGATTGCATCAGAAGGAATCTAGTTGAATGGACCTGGGAGGAATAACGAGATGGTATGTCAAAGCTAAGAACATACTTTTGTTCATCAGTGTCAGTCACCACACTTGTAAATCCAATGACAGGATATCTTTATTCTCATCGATGCCACCATTTTTCCAGAGCTTTCCTTTATTAATGCGCTTATACAATTAATCCAGTGATATTCTATTCTTAGTGTTGTTACTTTCCAGATTATGTAATGATAAGATATTTAGAAAGAAATGTAATTTTGTAAATCTAAGGTTATTAAATGATTGTATTACTTTTATGACCTTTAAAGAGTATAATGCTATTTATAAGTAAAAAGAAATTCAGAAGAGCCAAAAATATTTCATAGTTTTCAAAGAATCAATATTAATATTGAGGAAATAAAATGATACTCAGGGTGCTGCCACATCTTTTTTTCTGAAAAATAAAATAAAAGAGCATTTTAATATCATTAGACTGCTTTCTGTAAAATTCCCGAGATATTTTCTAAATTGCTTAAAAAGAAATAAAACTTTACATTTTCTTGCATTGGTTCAGAAGGTCACACTATACTGAAATCCCTTTAGTATTTCTGATTAAAAAGCTTAAATTATCTTGTATTGCACACAATGCCACCTTATAGAAGAGACTTCTAAAGAGGTGCTCACACTATTCACTTCTGGTTGTATTTTTATCGACTTTTTTTGAATCTAAGGAATGCTAAGTATTCATTTTCATAGAAAGAGAAATCAGAAAAGACTCAGAGGAAGCAGGGGACAGATTTTAAAAATCTTTGCCTTTTACTTTTCCAATTCAGACCAAATTATTTGCTTTTTAGTGTGTATTTTTTACGTGTTAGACCCATCCCAACCTGCCCTTCTATCAAACACCCACTAGCCTCATAGCCAGTGAAACTCATTAGGACAGGTAATCAATTAAAGTAATAGTTAATATAAAACTCATGGAATTTTAAATTTCCATGTGATTATGCATTTTTAAAAAAATTACTTTGAGAGTTTATTTCACTCCAAACTAACACAGATGTATTAGCATTACTTTTAGCTTGCAAAGTGAAGTGGTGATTTGGGGGAACTGACTTTGTATATGAGCTTCACTGGTTGCTCAGATGGTAAAGATTTTGTTTGCAGTGTAGGAGACCCAGATATGATCCCTGGGTTGGGAAGATCTCCTGGAGGAGGGCATGGCAACCTGCTCCAGTATTCTTGCCTGGAGAATCCCCACGGACAGAGGAGCCTGGTGGCCTACAGTCCATGGGGTTGCAAAGTGTTGGGCATGGCTGAGCAACTCAGCACAGCATAGCACTTTGCTTTTACTGTCTGTAGAATGTCTGTAACATGGACCTAGTATATTTGCTATTTGTGTTCTCAGAATTTATGAAAAGTTTATGGCATAGACAGACACGATCCTCAAAAATTTATTTTGACTAAAAAATTTGCTAGTAAAATTGCTCATAATTATTGTTAGCTTTGTAGGAATATATAAGCATTAACGTTTTTTTTTTTTTTTTTTCATTTTGGTATATACCTTTAGTTATTCTTACAATTTTTTTCTTTTAATTTAGGATATGTCATGGAACGTAAGGCATGCCTCTTAGCAAATACCTACCCTAAACACTGAATGATTAGGACAACATCTTATGGTTCCTTCAGGCTATCAGTCTTGGCCTAGTGAGAAAAAATATGCATAAGAAGCTTTTATTAAATAAAAATTAAATTAGATTCTGATTGATTATCTGAAAGAAATTATTGGTCTTCTTATTCAAGGTTAAGACCATATATTCTACTATATCTTAACTTTGTCATGATTTACATAACTAAGTCCTATAAATCAAGCATGAATTTTATTTTTATACTTTCTATTTAGAGACCCATTTCTTTCATAAAAAGAATCTTTGATTACTTTACCTTCTTTTCCGTTAGCTCTGTGGTAATAATTGGGTCCACAGCAGAAGTAAAAAAAATTGTTGTGCTGGGTTTTTGTGAAGTTGAAGGAATGAAAATTCCTGCATTGGTGTGCTGAAAATTTATCATTTCTTTTTGTAAATATGGTGACACTTCTGCTGGCTATAAGGGTGAGAAAGAAAAGTGATTACAAGTTCAAACACAAGGTCAAAATTGGGAAGAATATAAAGCAGTAGGATTAAGATGTAAAGCAAGGATTTTATTTGAGAGATAAATACTTTATTAGTTTTCTGGACTAAAATCTATCCTTTAGAAAGAGTATGCATATATGCCAACAAACACGGATGTCTTTTAATACCTGACTTTAAATGAGTGTACCTGGGCTCCAAAATCACTGCAGATGGTGACTGCAGCCATGAAATTAAAAGAGGCTTACTCCTTGGAAGGAAAGTTATGACCAACCTGGATAGCATATTCAAAAGCAGAGACATTACTTTGCCAACAAAGGTCTGTCTAGTCAAGGCTATGGTTTTTCTTGTGGTCATGTATGGATGT
>NW_011494682.1:2768788-2788798 GCF_000754665.1 Bison bison bison
TGATGCTTTTGAACTGTAGTGTTGGAGAAGACTCTTGAGAGTCCCTTGGACTGCAAGGAGATTCAACCAGTCCATTCTGAAGGAGATCAGCCCTGGGATTTCTTTGGAAGGAATGATGCTAAAGCTGAAACTCCAGTACTTTGGCCACCTCATACAAAGAGTTGACTCATTGGAAAAGACTCTGATGCTGGGAGGGATTGGGGGCATGAGGAGAAGGGGATGTCAGAGGATGAGATGGCTGGATGGCATCACTGACTCCATGGACGTGAGTCTGAGTGAACTCCGCGAGTTGGTGATGGACGGGGAGGCCTGATGTGCTGCAATTCATGGGGTCTCAAAGAGTCGGACATGGCTGAGCGACTGAACTGAACTGAACTGATGGAGAGTATCTGGCATGTATTAGCTCCACAGTAAATATTTGATGAACTGAGTGAATTGAATCTTGTGTGGCAAAAGATTACAGGGTGAAGGAGTAATAATTGTTGATGGAATAATATTACAGTATCATTAAAATGCACAATAGTGGAAGGAGCTGTATGCTGTCAGTTGCTGATTTCCAGGAACTATCAAAGTGTGGTAAGGAAACTTACCATCGCAGCAATTTCAGGAGCTGTGCCTAGGAAGGGATCAAAGACTGGTTGCTGCTGTTCTACTGGCATAACCTTAAAAGTTGCAAAGTTTAAAATGGTATAAATTAACAATCCTTAAAACATTTATCTTGCACCTAAGGCAGTTATACCCTTCTCAACTTCAATTAGTTTCTTAAAAACAAAAATCATAGTTTGGTTTTGAGAAAGAGAAAAGCAACTCCTGACACTGAGAAACTGGCCTAACACAATAGCTCTGCTGCAGTGTTTGCAGGAGCTGGCCTGACATTCTCTGCTGGACGCTGGTGTTCTCCTGTTGTACCTTAACAATCCTACAGAATACCAATATCAGGCAAGATCACTTCTGAACATGATGAAGTGAAATAAAAAAAACAGCACTTGGTAATCTTGCCCACAGCAAGGTCCCTGTGCAAGGCATGAAAATATCAGGCATCCTTAGGTCCTGGATAATCTGAAGAATTTCTGTTTTTTTACCGATCATGGTCTTTGTCTCACTCCATTAAGTTACCCAGTCATAGAACTACCCCCAGACTTGAGATTCTTTACCATCTGAGCCACCAGGGAAGCCCAGTTCTTGAGAACTCCCACTCAAAAGTAACGTGACTACTTGAACTCTCCCCCAAATCACCTGACACAAGACCAGACCCTGTGAGAAGTCATTCCAACCCTTTCTGTTAAGACACTCCACAGTTCCTCATGGTGTGTGTCCTCCCCTGCTGCAGTGAGTGGATAAATCCAATTTTGTCCAACTAGTGGTGTGTGCCTGGTGGGTTTCTGACTAAAGGTCACTGGTAGATTTAATAGTTTATTTAGCAAGTAGTTTCAAAAGTTAGTTTTTCTTTTTTTAATGAAAAATACATTTACTTACAGGTTCTACTTGTTGTGGAATATATCCAAATTCAGTATAGAATGGCATCTGTTAGAATTTAAAAAAATGTGTTAGATCACTTACGGTTTTTGTCAAATGCAGTGATAAATTATTAAAATATATGTATATTATATTGTACTAATACTTTTTTTGAAAATTTATATGTTCTAGGTGGTAAAAATAATTGTTAAATTACCAACCATCCTTTTAACAGCATATGATTTCTAGGTTAAAACTCTCTCTTTAAATTAGTATGACTTAATTGGAAGTACTACTACGAGTCATTTGAAGCATAATTTTCAGTTTTCTGTAATTGATTTGATAAGTTTTAAGTGATGATAAATTAAAAATCTAATTTGCACTCTAACTAAAAGTAATCTAGTTATGTATGAGCCATCTAAATTTATATTAAAAGTTTACTATTTTACTGAAGGTCCACAAAACTCAGTATTACATTACTTAATTGTATCTCATTGCTTTCCACATGACTCAGTGGTAAAGAATCTGCCTGCTAATGCAGGAAACCATGGGTTCAATCTCTGGGTTGGGAAGATCCCTTGGAGAAGGAAATGGCAACCCACTCCACTATTCTTGCTTGGGAAATCCCATGGACAGAGGAGCCTGGCATGTTACAGTCAATGGGGTTGCAAAAGAGTTGGACACGACTTAGCCACTAAACAACAGCAACAATTCTTTCAAAATTCAATCTTGGAGTATATTTCCAAATTAGTGTTATGTTAAAAGAAAGCAGTATATCCTTTGATGACCATCAGTTCAAGCCATTGAGTTTTTGCACTAGGTATAAATCAGATATTCTCTTTTAAAATTTACCTTTTCTTCTTTATCCTTAGATGGAACTAGTTAAATTAAAATCAAACGCTTGTAGTACCTGCTCCTCAAATAGCTGCTCTCTTGTTTGCGGCGGTGACTGTGCGACTGTTTGTTGAGGCTGTTCCCAGGGTAGGAACATGTAAACTGGGTAGTACTGAAGCATCTATTGTAAATAGAAAAGTACAGAAGAGCTTCCTTCAGATCAGTGCAGGCTTTAAAAAAATTCTATTATCAATATTGTTTTAAAGCTGATTTGTCTTTAGCGATTTTGTGAACAAAAGAACACATAAAGCAGTCCTTCCCAAACTTTAGAAAAAACGTGTATTGCACAGGACACTGGGCTTTGTTTTAAGGTTGCTTGGTCAAACACATTAGGAAGTGGTGAATTCAACTAATAACAGACTTCTTAAAAGGGTACCTGGAACTTTATATATAAGCTTTATATATAAATTACTTTGCAAATATCTAAGAAGATAGCCTATGCAGCATTTTCCATATATATTTTTTTGACTCTTCATTCTGCAGGATGTGGTATTAGACATTCTACCGTGATGAATGAATTGTTCAGAAATGCATTGCCTTTAGTAATTTTCATTTTATTGAAACAACCCAGGTGCATTATAAGATATTTGGAAAATCTAGAAATAGACGAGGAAAAAAATAGGAGCACCTGCAGTTTTACCACTCACATCATCATGTATTGGTTTCCACTTAAGTCTGTGTGTCTGTATATGTGTTTATAGAAAATTGTGATCATTGTACACCTATAGAGTTTTGTCTCCTGTTATTTAATAAGAGCGCTTAATGGAAATGAGTTAAGAAAAACAGTAACTATGGTTTGAGAAGAGGTATATATTTTGTATCAGATCAGATCAGATCAGTCGCTCAGTCGTGTCCGACTCTTTGCGACCCCATGAATCGCAGCACGCCAGGCCTCCCTGTCCATCACCAACTCCCGGAGTTCACTGAGACTCACGTCCATCGAGTCAGTGATGCCATCCAGCCAGTGGCTTTTAACTCTGACTAAGAGTCAAAAACACCAGTTGAACATTTTAACAGATAGTCATATTTAAGATCTCCTCATGGGGTTTTGATTCATGAGGTGTGGGCAGGGTCCAGGTGTCTGTAATTTTCAATGTTATCACCAGAGATTCTAATGCAAAGCCATAACAGTGAGTCACTGATTTAGTGGTTAAAGGAAGGGTGAAGAATTAGATTCTGACTCAGCTATTTATTTTCATTAGAATTGGGAACTTAATCTCATAAAGACTTAGTTTTTTGATCCTAAAATGAAGTAATTCTACTTGTCAGGTATCTAATTCTCTAACTGGTATGAAACAGAATGAGATAATGTCTAGAGGTAATGTTTGTTTTATAATAGGAGTGGACAAAATTACATAGTTATTGCACTAAAGCCAGGTGTCTAACTTTTTACAAAATTGTCAACATTCTTCTGGTGAATAATATAATCTATCCATATTCATATTTCTTTGAATGCAGGCTATTATATTAACACTGAGAGGGTTTTCTATGTTAATGTTTTACTAATTTGCTTTCTTTTCTTTAAAGATTCTGCTATTTAATGGAAATCACCACAATTTGACTGTAATATGGAGTTAAACTGAAAATATCCAAGAACCTGGAAATGTTTAGAGCATAACTCAAAAAAACCTCTCTCTACATCATATGATATTTCATCAGATTAATGCATCTTTCTCTGAACCAAAATTTAGGGTTGACCAAAGTCAATCTATGGTATTTCTCCAGAGTTGTTATCAAATGCTAGCATTTTTGGTGGAGAGAGAACACAACCTAAGGCTTAGTGAGTTCCATAACTCCCAACACAGCCACGTCCTGGTAACTTTGGGGTCCTGGAGACTCCCAGCTTGCCTTTCTTTTAAAGCTGTTTAGTGAGCCTAACATTAACAAACTGCTGCAGAGCCCAGCAGGGGTAGTACCCAGACAGTAATAGCATTGCATGAACTTTATAGCCCTGCCATAGGAGTCAGAGCTACAAATATAGAAGAAAATGTTCAATGTAGAGAGTATGCAGCCATCTCTGTACAGGAGTGGTGGCTTTCCTTTCACTTACCTGTGCTTGCTCTTGAGGCATTTTGAAGAACACAGAGGGCATAACCTGCCAAAAAGGAATTATGAAAAAGTTACGCTTGACTTTTTAAAATTCCAGTGCTGATTTCTTTAGACCTAAGCGTATAAATGTAAAATGTATATTAGCAGACTTCTAGGATGAAAAAAGATCATCTACTATATGTACCAGCACTAATACAAATCAGCCTTTTATTGAAGATGAAATTTCCCTAATTATCCTGTCCAAGATATGTTTTCACACTTTCAATTCATGACTGTGATCCTGGAAGAGCTGATTTATATGGCATTTTTCATGTCAAAAATCAGAAGTACAAGGAAGTACTTCCAGTGATGGTAGAAACACATTAGAGAAGCAATTCTTGCTCAGGAAATGCTTGTCTTATTTCAAAACTGATTCATATTCATTTTCACAAACCATGTGCATTATATTTCCTTTAGTTAGACGAGGCTGGACTTACATTCTTAGGGCCCCGTTGGGTCTGCTGTGGCGTCTGAGGCTGTGAGGGGTCCAGCTGTCCTGCCTGGGTTCCTTGGGCAAAACTGACCTGTCCTGGGACGAATATCTGATTTGGGACCAGTCCAGCAAACCACTCGCGAGTTGATAAAGAGAATGGGGAGAGTCCTGGAACTTGGTTCTGCTGCTGCTGTTGTAGAATTCCAGGGAAAGGAGGAATCCATGAATTAAATGGGCCCTGGGAAGACACAAGAGACAGAAAGGAAGCATTTCTCTTTCATTTAGAAAAGAATTAAAAGTCAGTCCCGAGTGAGAAAGAAGCAAATGTAAAACAGTTTCCATATTCTATTGCTGCATTATAAAAAAGGACAGCATCTTGGCACATTATGAATCAGGCAAATAGCATGAACAGTGGTAAATTCCCAATGATTGTGATGACAAATATGAATGAGGTGGATAAATGGTACAGAGTCGGCAGTTGCCAGACTGGTTTCAATACATAGATATATTTACCTATTAGCTGTGTATGACTTTTCATAAAATGATTAATTTAACTATCTCATAGTTGAGAGCATTTGTGCCTGAAAATGTTCATTTGATTACAGCTTTTGCTTCAGCCTTCGAATAAATGGAAATTAAAACATATGTGAAAAATTAGTAACTTTAAAAGTTAAGATTTCAGAAATAGAATCAGAAAACATTTTGTTCTCCTACTAAGTGCCACAAGAAAAGAGCGGTAGGAAATATTCTTGAAATAATTATTGGGGTAGGGATACCTGAAGCTGTAGTGGTCGAAGCTGAGCGTTATTAAGATTCAGAAGCAACTAGGAAAGGAAAGATAATATGAAAACAAGATTACTACACATGATAAAACTATTTAGAATAAAATTTACTACAAATTCTGTACAGTCAAATACTGTACAACTCAGTTCCTGTTAGAGGTGAGATGTTTTCTCACTAAGCTTGAACTAAATCATGGTGATTAGAGGTTAGGATTTAATTACCTCTCCTCTGCTGTGTGCGAGATTGCACAGCTGTACCCCATTCCAGTGGTATAGTCAGTCATTTTATGCTCTTAAACACCTATATCCACCCTGTTAAGTGTTATTAGAGCAAAAAGGTGTACAAGAATCTGCTTCTGCCTTTAAAGAATTTGCAATCAAATAAGGGAGGCAAAGTAGTATTCTAGAAACAACCTCATATGCAAAACAAACATAAACATTGGGAATGCATTTGGCTACAGTTAGTGGGTAGAACTGCAGGATAAATCAACAAGAAGGCTTTTATCGTCCTGCTGTAACTGGGGATATTGTTTTAAATATTTAAACTAACCTCATTGCTGTTGCTTGCAGACATAAGGTGCTGTGGAATAAGCTAAACAAACAAAAAAATAGAAACAGTGAAAGAGGGATTTGTTATGGGTTTCACACAATGATCTCAATTTTATCATGAAATCACTCACGGGGGCTGACATTGTGGCTCCCAGTATGCCGAGAAGAATTAGAGTTCTCATTTTCAGATGAAATATCTAGAAAATACATTGTGAAACTTAGCTGTAAAAAGACTGTCTATGTAAAAATCATGATAACATAATTAGCCAGTATTGTTCAATCAGAAGTGTAGTTGGGTGAATTCCACAGTATTTACCTATGTCTTAGGATTTAAAATTAAAAAGTACATTTATAAGTATCTGTAACAGAATTCATCCTTTTTCTCAGAGCAGTTTTTTTAAAAAACCAAAATTGTTTGCTTGTCCTTTTAGCTTTCCCTAAATGACTCATTTAGTAGCATATGATCTAGTTGGAATTTATGAGCAAGAAGGACTCATTTCTTGTACTGTTCTACATCGTAGGGAATGGTTGTTTAGGTCCATGGCGGAGGTCAATGAACTCGGTCTTAATTATGAAAACAATTTTATTGTCTATTTAATGTGGTAAGAGTACTACAGTAAAGATCTGACAATAGCAGTTCAGTACCAGGAAGTTTCTAGGTAAAATTTTAATAACATTAAAATGTATTAAAATAAAGCAACTGAGTCAAAATTTTCTAATTCAAAGAAAGAGGTTATAAAACTAAGCTGTAATATTGATTTATAGTATAATCTGTGAAAATATATTACCTCTTGTCCTCCAGATGCAAAAACTCTTGCTATAGTTCAAATGATTGTCCTGCACAAGCATTTAGAGTCATCTTGGTAGTTTGTCCTGCAGAACTGACTGATTTGTGTTTATAAAATTATGAAAGCAAAGATTTGATGTCTTACCTCACTCCTTTACTTATGAAGAGAAATCTAGACTCATTGAAGGCTTGTGTCCTTTTTAATCCTTCAAGTCTGCTGCTTGGAGCTTCTCCTAAATTTTAAAGTCCCGTCATTAGAAAAGGGGGACCAATCATTGTTCAAAAGGACTGGTGATTCAGTGGGTTTCAGACAATGGCTTAGCTAATAACCCCCTTCCTAATCATCTAGGTGGTATATGGATTCCCACAGTTTTAGTAATGTCATTAAATTATCCTTAGAAAATTTTCCCTGTGATCATTCCTGGCTTTTGCTTTGGTTATGACTAATTTTTCCAGAATAATAATTTTTCTCTGCTCCTTCTTTTACCATCCTTAAAATGGACACCTTAATAGAGTAACTTTAAAAGATTTTATTCAAGGATTATTGAGTGATTAGTTCTATTTCAAGGGTAAAATACAAAATTTTTAAACAAAGGACTAGATCTAAAAGAAAAAAAATTCAAAATCTGTTTAGGAGAGGTAAAGATTCTTTGATTATTAAATTCTGGACTGGGTAAAAATTAGCTATTTAGGTTCAATCTTGAAAACACCAGTGTATCTCCTTCTAGCTAATAATAAAATCCTTAAAAAGATTGCTAAACCTCTGTGAATCTATGACATATGTTTTTTGGATATATGCTGCTTGGGATTACATAATTTAATAAATATGAAGCATAATTGCCTACATTTTGGAAATGATGGAAAGTGAATATTTTGTGTTTTAAAACATTTCTTGTTGCTAAATATGATTTTAATATTCAAAATACAACTATTACTTTCTGCACTCATTGTTATTTATATTTTCTTCATAAAGCAAATTTTGTGTTTGTCTTATTTTCCTTTGTTGTTAATATTGACCCTGCTCTAATGAATAGTTAGGATCACAAATGTGATAATATATTAACAGTGAATTTCCATTGTGCAAGAGTTCTTTAACTAATTTAACCTTGAAAACTAATGGAAGCCTTACCATGTAGAAAACAAATTTATTGCTTTTCAATGAATTTGGCTTTCTTAGTAGAAAGAGACCCTTAGAACTTGAATGACTCATTAACACTAAAATGATCATTCCATTTGCTATCTAGCCAAAAAAAACTATAGGGACAAAAATAAATAAAGACAACAAGACCCCTCTTCACTAAAGGAGAGAAGCTTCTACAAGGATTGTATTTATATCAATTAGACAGGAACCTTCCTAAGATTTAGAAGAGTTATCTTTTTAGGTTAGCTAAATAGCTGGACCACCCCAGATGTTGATGCAGATCTTACTAGAGCCAAGTGGTTCTATAACTTAGCCAATTGTTACCTGGACCAGTAGACTGGCTGAATGGGTGAATTAGGTTGATGGCTCTAAATTGCCTGATGATATATTTACAATGATTTGACCTTAGTTTGTTCTGAATATTGTCAAATTGAATTTAGTAAACCATAAGCTCTCAATCTCCTGAGATTCACTATTGCATCCATTGAACAGGGTCTTAGGCAGCTAACCCCACAACTGAGCTGGCAAGTTGTCAGAGCTAAACATGGAGAAAGTTAGGACCTATGTTGTATGTGCATGTGTGATCAGTCGTGTCCAACTCTTTGTGGCCCTGTAGACTGTAGCCCTCCAGGCTCCTCTGACCATGGAGTTTTCCAGGCAAGAATACTGGAATGGGTCGCCATTTCCTCCTCCAGGGGATCTTCCTGACTCAGGGATAGAACCCTCATCTCTTTTGCCTCCTGCATTGGCAGAGGGTTCCTTACCGCTAGTGTCAGCTGTATTACAGAGCCAAAATAGAGTCAATGTGAACACTATTACCCTGATGATGAACAGTTTTGCCTAACTGCATTTCTTAAATCTGAAATTAGTTGGGAGGAGATTTCTGTTACTGTTTTATTTTTGCTTTATTTTTCCATTACTTGAATATTTTAAAGAAAAGCAGTTGAAACTCTCCAGTTACGCAGAAAGTTGAATTGGGAGAAAGGTAAGGCTGTGCTCTCCTGTGTGATAGCTTTCAATTCCTAAGTCACCAGAGGAAAGTTGAATCTGAGTAGGAAGGAAGGTAGCCAGGGGCTCTAGTTTAATTCTGAAAACATTGTATTATGAATAGTGTCTGTGTCTGTTTCTCTCACCCATCTGTGTTAAACTTATTAATTTCTCAATTGCTTGTCAGTCATCCAGTGGGTATTCCATTGGCTTTTGTTAAATAAATGGGTTCCTTCATTCAGGGGAGAAAAAGGTGACCCAGACCCAGAGCCCTGTCAGTCTGTATGGATTAAGGTGCAGGGACATTAAGCAGAGGAAGCTGAAGATGAGGAAATCCTGGACCAGGTAGTGTCACTGTGACTTCATTATTTTGTTTTAGTTCAATTACCAGAACACCAGACATCTCTTTATTCAAATAAAAGTACAAAAACACATATCATCGCCAAGTACATTTGACTGTTGGATTATGTACCATTGAAATTGTCCGTATCTTTTCTTCCTGTAACATAAATGATGAATCAGAAACAACAATGGCTTTTAAGTTAGCCATTCCAAAATGTTATCTCTGCTTTTGTTGCTGAGCTATTCTGAAAATCAGTTAAGAAGTTTATGGGAACCATTATGAAGTAGATTCTATGGATCAGGAGAATTAAATTTGAATTTTAGCACTGCTTATAATAAAAATAAATTTCTTGCTTATGAATTATATTTTCCCAGGAACTTCTATTTAGGCATCAAGGTAGGCAGGACAGATACATCACTGCCACGTTTCATTGAGAAAGCTGAGCTACAGAAGGTTCAGTGACTTCTTCCTTTCATTTTTCATATGACAGATACTCATTGTGCACCTGCTATAGTTTGTGTCCTTGCCAGACACTGAGAAATTAGTATTAATAGAACAGAAATTATTTCTGCCTTCACATAAATTACTCTCTCTTCCACTGTCAAAAACGTACCACAGTTGTGGCTACTTTTCAGGTCTTTTGATTCTTAACCAAGCAGCCTTTCTAAAGCATCAAGCTGTCTAACAGAGAAGAGAGAGACAGAGCACAATTCCAAAGATAATTAGCAGATAAAAATAATAAGTGATAAAAGTGAAAATTTTCATATACTGCCAGACTTGAACAATAAGTTTCATCTCAATGAAGGCAGTAGGTTTTGTGATGCTAACAATTATTTCAAGATAATTGAATTGTGTAGTAAATACAGAGAATAAGCAAGCTCTTAATTGAATCTCTTCTATCATCTCATGTTTACTTTTATATGATATGAGACTTTACTAAATACCTCCTTCTGGTCAGTAATACACTACTGGATAGTGAGGATTACATGTTCACTGTGGCCCCGGCTTGATTATATGAGTCTAATTTTATTATATTTAAGATTGGTAGATATGTGCATGTGAATTACAACTATAATTTCTGGGAGCAGTTTTGTTCAGGAATAGATGGTAAGAAAAATAACCCACACTTCTTCCTCTCACAAAAGGACCCATGAGTTTCAGAGTAATTGAGAAGCCAGCCCACAGTGAAGCTCTGGCTACAGAATGGTTACTGTCTGGGATTCCCTGCATTGGGGCTTGCAGATCGTGCAGTGGAAGCACAGCCCTGCAATGCAGCCCATGCTGGTCTGGGCATAATCAGCATCTACTTTCTCTCAAAATCACTTCTTTTGGCTCCTGACTTGAACTGCTTTCTTTTTCTACTGAACCTCTATAGTATTTAGTCGTGTCCTCTGCTCTCTTTCTGAATACAGAAACCTGTATCTATTTGTTCTGTTTGAACTCTCTGTCATGAGAGTTTGGCCCGAACCTGGTTTCTGTTCTGTAACCTCCCAGAAACAAATATGTCCATTTTAATCAAAACCTTATAGCTCTAGTCATTTTTAAAAAGGAAAATTTTATTTATTTTGTTTTTGGCCACACTGGGTCTTTGTTGCTGCGCGTGGGCTTTCTCTAGTCGCAGAGAGCAGGGGCTACTCTTCATGGTGGTGTGTGGGCTTCTCATGCGGTGGCTTCTCTTTGCTGTGGAGCACAGGCTCAAGGCACACGGGCTTCAGCAGTAGCGGCGCACAAACTGAATTGCCCTGGGGCATGTGGACTCTTCTTGGACCAGGGATCCAACCTGTGTTCCCTGCATTGACAGGCATATTCTTTACCACTGGATCACCAGGGAAGTCCAAAATCTTACAGTTCTAGTAACTTGTTTTAAAATTAGTTTCTTTGGTTGATTTCTTGCTTTCTCCTTTTCAGACATTTAGTCAAGTCCATGCTGTGGTCATCCCTCTTCTATGAGTGTTCCATCAAGGGAACCTAGCAGCCCGGGCCAGTCTGCCATAGTTCTCCCACAGAATTCTGTGGCTTGTCTTATTTTCCATTTTGTTACATTAAAAGTTGATCTCAACAAAAATTTTATGCATTCTGATAGCAGTGATATTTTATTGCTCAAAATATTAGCTACCTTTTCTTCCCTTCTCCTCTTTCCTCCTTGCTTTCTTCCATCTATTTATTCTTTTCCTTTCTTTATCTCTTACTCTATTTCTCTTTCTTTGTCCAAATAACCAGGTTTATAAAGCCCTCAATAATCTGACCCTTGTTTTATTCTTTCTTCATTGCTTCTCACTTGGTTCCTTACTGACCAGGCTCCAACCACACCAGCTTTCTTTCTGAATATTTAACATGCTAAATTTATTCCTGCCTTGAGGCCTTTGTATTTGTTCTCTAAGCCCAGGATGCCCTTTGATTACTGAGGGGCTGACGCCCTCTTGTCATTCAGTTTAGGAATAACCCCACAAAAGGTATCAGCTTCCTTCCTTCAGTTTAGGAATCACCCCACAAATGGATGTTCCCAGAGTTACCCAATCTAGATCAGTCACCTCTATTATATCTCTCTATTTAAATTGTCTGCAAAGCATGCACCACTGTCTCATAACTGGTACATTCAATTATTTGGTTATTTATTCTTTTCAGTGTTAATCATAAACATTTATTTTTACTTTTTAGTTTCTATTGCCAGACTATAATTTCATTAGAGCAGAATCTTATTTTGTTTACTTCCTTATCCTCAGTGCCTCGAATGGTGCCTGGCGCATATTAGGCTTTTGAATATTTGTTGAATAATTGCATGATGACTGTTCTGACTCTGAAATCTAAAAGACACAGTTTAACACAAGGAGACTAAGTGCTTCCTAGCAACACTAACAAATATTAAAATTCACTGAAATGTTTGAAGATAGGACATTATATTTTTTAATGTATTGTTTACTCTTCTTTTTAAAAATTCATTCTGTCACAGGAATATTATGATATAACAAAATTGTTAATGCACTGTTTTTTACATTCCAAACAAAAAGTACATATCTAGCTTGGTTATATAACTCTTTATAATAGAATCTGTTACTTCATTTCTGGCAAACTTACACATGTGAAGAATTTGGTAGAAAGAAGTGGTCATTTGTAATTATGTGTTTCTTCATTTGTAATGTCTTAACCCATGACTTAGCAGTCTTAGAAATGTCTGCTTTTTTTCTGCTTGCTATTTCAACAGTGAAAGAGCAGCTTATATTTGTTGCTTGGAAAATAAGACTGAGTATCAAATCTGATTATGCAGTCAAGGACAGAAATGGGAGTTAGATTGGCGGAGAGCAGGATCATAAATAGGAAAAAAATCAGTATGAAGTTTACAGAAAACAATACTATGAATGAGAATTCTGTGCTGGAGGTCAGTCAGTGTTACAAGCTTAGATTATGGAGATGAATATGAATCAAAGTACTACTAGATTTTAACTTGTCATCCTGCTTCACCTTGGGGATACTTCTGTCCAAATTTCTGGCATTGATCAGTTGGTCACCCATATTCACATCATTCTGTCTTCTGGGGTTAGTAATAGGAGAAAAGTCATCTGTAGTTTGAACTCTTCCTTTTCAGAATTCTGTGTTAGTCTCTGTAGTGAAGCTCCTGTGCCCCAACCAGAGCCCCACTCAGAAATGGGGGACTTTTCACTTCAGCTGCAGGCAGCGCTGCCAGACAACAACCTCTTCAGAATTTGCCTCACCTCCCTCCTTCCAGAGTATTTCCCATCCCCTTGCTAACAAACAGCATCTAACTAATCCACTGGAGGCCAAGCCTCTCATCATCCTAGCTCCAGAATCCCATGGGATTGATTGAAGCCTTTGTTGACTGCACAGCAGCTTGATCTCCCTTTGTCTGTTCCTGCTTCTTTTAACTCCAAGGGTCTTTAATACATTTCCTGTATGTTAATTTCCACCTCAGTCTGCTTCCTGGAGATCTTGACTGGAGATAGTCACTAAGGCTTTGGTCATGAGAATATTAGCTCTGGATGACCTGTTATAAAGATTTGATCACGGTGCACCAAATGTTAATCATTTCTCATCAGTTAGCCAGCTCTGAATCATTGCAGAGAAGATTATTTCTGAGAAATAGACTGTAACTCACTAGTCTCATTTATCGTGTGTTGAACTGTGAATGCTCATTCTATGCCTTGGCCATAGTTTAATACCCCAAAACTAAACTTCTTGTTAGACTTGCTACTATTACATATTTTAGCAATTAGATGTATACTGAATAAGAACCAATATTATCTGATATAATGGGTCATGAAATGACTAAACAAGAAAACCCTAACACGCTGCATATAAAGTCCATGTTGGAAAATTATGGCTGGTTATTCTTGTCATAGAATGGTTGATAAAACTTGCCTCCCACTACATGACTGCAACACATTTCTGACCAAGTTTCAGAGGGAGAGAGGGAACAGAGATCTCACTAGGCTAAGAATCACCTGGCAGTTTTGTGGAGTATATGCCAGAAAGCTTAGCACGCATACTTTTGTGAAGTACCAAGTTAGAACCAGGAAAATCCAGGGCTACAGAAATTCAGTTTCCAAAAACTCCTACAAAACTTCCTAGTCTATTGCATTCATTCATAACCAATTTTTAACTTGTCTGCATCTCAAAGAGAGGCTTTATAAAGATTGAGATTAAGAACACGGACTTGAGTCCTTTTGCCTGGCTCTGTCAGCTATAAGCCTTTGAATTATGGTGAAGTTTTAACTTCTCTGAGGCTCAGTTTAACCTTTCTGCAAAATAGGGATAACCTCCTAGAATTGTTGAGATAATCCATTTTCTGTTCATGTAAAAAGCACCCAATGATAGTTAGATTCATCATTGGACAATAGGCATCTTGAGCATCTCCAGGGCATGGCGTGAAATTGACCCAGATTTTTTTGTTGGGTGAATGAAAGAATAATATGAAGAAATATATTTTATTACAAAACCAGCTTGGTAAATGGAATGGCACTTGGTGCAGGAAACTAAAAAGTGAACTGCAAAGAGCCAGTGTGATGTTAGAAACAGAAGATTCACAGAGCACGTGCTTACAGGGAGGTCCCTGAACCAAACTAAGGATATGGATTATCAATCAGTTAGTCTATTATTAAAAATATTTTTGAAAAAGTTTTAAGATATTGATTTCAACATTTTGTTAAGAAACATTCACTTGGTTCTACCAATTCCTCTTTCTCTCAAATTCTAGCCTTTCTTTTAGTCAGTGGTGTGTTAAAAGTCAGTTAACCAGATCTCTGACAAAAAAAAAAAAAAAAAAAGAAAAAAACCTAATTGTGAGTATTTCTCAATTTCCATAGTGTAAATCCTCCCACCAGACCCATTTCAAATTACCAGTTGTTCAATACCTAGGTTTTAAAATTCCTTAAGACTGAATCTCAAGAGGCACACAAAATAATTACTTTGCTTTACCAAAATAATGCTTTCACATAATAGATAATGCTTGAATTTCCCAAATATGGTTTTGTTGCCCTGGTCAGTAGTATTTTACATGATGTATCTCACATAACTGTCAATTTATGCTAAGGTTGTAAGTATTTACAGATATGTGAAACTGACATTTGTTTGGTGCCATGTTTCAGGTTCTTAGCTGTGTTTTCTGAATACATTTTTTTCCCAATTGATCCTTATAAGAATCTACAAAGTATCATTATCATCACTGTATTTGCAATAAAACTGAGGCTCAGATTCTAAGTAATTTGCCCAAGAGGGCATAGTTCATTAATGATAAAATCAAATTTGAACTCAAGTCTTTTCCTAAAGTGAGTATTTATTTCTAAACCATCCTTATATATTTGCCCAAGATGAAGACATTGGACAGTTTTTTCCCCATATAATTTTGAGATACGTGAAATAAATTTCATGATGCTTTTGATTAAAATTTCCTTCTCATTATTTGTTGAAAATTCCCCAGGTATGTTGAATAATATAATCCTTGAAATATATTGTTGTAATTAATGTCTCAATTTCTGGATTTTCAGAGGCTTGTCTTAGATCCCTTGGGAATTTTCTAAGCCCGAGATACTAATTTTCAAATTTATTTCTGCTTCTTCAATGGACTGAAGAAACTCATTCTGACATGAGGAAATGTATTCAAGAATATTGCTCCAATATACAGCTTAAGTGCCCTCAGCTGAGATTACAAAACGGGAAGGTCACATAATAACAGTGCTTATTGTTCTGGTCACATTTCAGTAAAGGAAGTTTGATTTTCTCTATTCCTTTTCCAAGAATATCTTCCACCTACAAAAACAATTATTTAAGGCAGCATAAGCCAAGAACAAATAAATCAGTGCCATGGACAACTTTCCTCATTGGAACTGCTTTCAGAAACATAGAAACTCTGTGCAAACACTAATATTGTGTTTTCATAAATATCTGCTTAACTGGATGTTTTAGTAATATTATTTACAAAGAACTCAATCTTCTTTCTGGAATTAAACTCATGACTGTGTTGGATACCTCATCAAATTTCTGAATGTATGTGTTATAATCTCCCAGAGCATATGCTTCCACTTATATCTCCTCTTTTTCCATATATAAAAGTATATCATGCAGGCAAACATTTATTTGCAAACTTCTGTAAAGCATCACAGTCAGCCCCTATTTCTGAATGAGATGTTAATTAGAACAAAAATATTACTAACAGGTAAATTGTGCGGTGTTTGACTCGATGGACGTGAGTCTCAGTGAACTCCGGGAGTCGGTGACGGACAGGGAGGCCTGGCGTGCTGTGATTCACGGGGTCGCAAAGAGTCGGACACGACTGAGCGACTGATCTGATCTGATCTGGTCTGATACATAGTGCATATGCATATACATTATTTACATACATCAACTCAATTGGATTAATCATCCTACAGTCTTGAGCTGTAGATATTGATAGTCTCATTTTAAAGCTGGATAAAATATTGATCATTGAGATTCTGAAATCTTCCCAAGGGTATGTGATTGATGAGTTCCAGGGCCAAATCTGAACTGAGATCTATATAGCTCCCAAATACTCTTCTTAACAACTGTACTACACTAAAGCACATAGTTTATTAAAGACTTATTCCAGAATCTTAATGTTTACAGTTTCATATACCTACACATTTAAAAAAATCTCACTTAGTGAATTGAATAGTGTTTTGTTGTGGGTCTAATGGTTATGAATCTACATTTCCACAAATGCATTTTTCTTCTTTTGTATCCATGCATGAGTAGGAGTTGAAGAAATTTAACCTTCATTGATGGGATCACAAAGAGTTGGACATGACTGAGCACACACACACACACACACACACACACACAACCTTCATTGATTATTTATTAATATGTTCCTTTCTGCTGTGGAGACTTCCCTGGTGGCTCAGATGGTAATGAGTCTGCTTGCAATGCAGGAGACCCGGGTTCAATTCCAGGGTTGGGAAGATCCCCTGGAGAAGGAAATGGCAACCCATTCCAGTACTCTTGCCTGGAAAATCCCATGGGCAGAGGAGCCTGGTAGCTACAGTCCATGGGTCACAAAGAGTCAGACACAACTGAGCGACTTCACTTTCTGTGGTGATGCCTATTTTACATTATGGTGAAAAATATCAGTTTCTTAGACTGTCACTTACTAGGCAAAGATGAAAAAATAGTGTCTTTAAGACATTTTCATTAAAAATGGTTGGCATGGAGTGGGAGGTGAGGGGTAGGCTCAAGAGGGAGGGGCCATATGTATACCTATGGCTGATTCATGTTGATGTATGGCAGAAACCAACACAATATTGTAAAGCAATTATCTTCCAATTAAAAATAAATAAACTTTAAAAATGCTACAAAATAAATTTTAAACCTGAAGGTATGAAAGGATGAAAAGGTGTTACCAAGAAACATTTATAAAAGTGTCAACTAATCTCTATAAGAAGACTAAAGCAGTCCATGAATAAACATTATGTAATAATGTGCAAAATGTCTGAGGATGGGTTACCTGTCTAAGCCTGGACTTTGAATAAGTGTTAGTCTGGGTTGAAATGACTCTCCTAAAAACCAGTGTGAATGAAACGACTTGTGGAAAATAATTTTGAGGCAGCATAGCTTCTGCTTGCAAGGACAGCAAGACTAATTACCTGGACACTCCTTCTTCAGTAATTACTCATCCTGATTTCTCTGGGAGTTAATATTCACTGAGCAGTCATGTTAAGTATTTGCCTAGTGAAGTGAAGCAGGCTTATTGAAACAAGCAACTTACATTTGTTCAGGGCCTTCACACAAAGTCTAGATCTAGGAAATCACTGAAAGCTAGAATAAACATGTGATATCTCTATTCTAAGTAGAATTTTGAAAAAAAATTGTCAGGAAATATAGAATTTCTTTATGTTGGATGGTAGAAAAAATTCCTAGTTCTGTATATTTCATAGGTGCTTCAGAGAACTGATTTAGATTTAAAGATTAGATGTACTTTCATATAAAAATACTTTTGGCACAGATGGATACAATTTGAGCCCAGAAATGAATGACTGGAAATCTGGAAATCTGGCCTGGAGCTAATTGTGATATTAAGAAATTCTTGCTAGGAGAATTTCTTAGAAAACATGCACATTGCCTTTTTCCTTTAAATGTCAGAAGCACCACAGAATTGAAGGACATAGTTTCCTCAGCAACATGTGACGGGTGAGATAGGTAGGATGGTCACAAGATTTCCAGATGTGTAACCACCGAGCAGTGCCAAGTCCAATATAGGCCCTAGAATTTGGCAAAACCCACAGCTGTTTATGAAGTACAATTACAACAAAATTTGTGAGTCCTAACTATCACTTTTTTTTTTTTTTTTGGGTGTTAGTTCTAAAAGGTCTTGTAGGTCTTCATAGAACCATTCAACTTCAGCTTCTTCAGTGTTTTTGGTTGGGGCATAGACTTGGATTACTGTGATATTGAATGGTTTGCCTTGGAAACGAACAGAGATCATTCTGTCGTTTTTGAGATTGCATCCAAGTACTGCATTTCGGACTCTTTTGTTGACCATGAAGGCTACTCCATCTCTTTTGAGGGATTCCTGTCCACAGTAGTAGATATAATGGTCATCTGAGTTAAATTCACCCATTCCAGTCCATTTTAGTTCACCGATTCCTAGAATGTCGACATTCACTCTTGCCATCTTCTGTTTGACCACTTCCAATTTGCCTTGATTCATGGACCTAACATTCCAGGTTCCTATGCAATATTGCTCTTTACAGCATCGGACCTTGCTTCTATCACCAGTCACATCCACAGCTGGGTATTCTTTTTGCTCTGGCTCCATCCCTTCATTCTTTCTGGAGTTATTTGTCCACTGATCGCCAGTAGCATATTGGGCACCTACTGACCTGGGGAGTTCCTCTTTCAGTATCCTATCATTTTGCCTTTTCATACTGTTCATGGGGTTCTCAAGGCAAGAATACTGAAGTGGTTTGCCATTCCCTTCTCCAGTGGACCACATTCTGTCAGATCTCTCCACCATGACCCGCCCATCTTGGGTTGCCCCATGGGCTTGGCTTAGTTTCATTGAGTTAGACAAGGCTGTGGTCCTAGCGTGATTAGATTGACTAGTTTTCTGTGAGTATGGTTTCAGTGTGTCTTCCCTCTGATGCCCTCTTGCAACACCTACCATCTTACTTAGGTTTCTCTTACCTTGGGCATGGGGTATCTCTTCACAGCTGCTCCAGCAAAGCGCAGCTGCTGCTCCTTACCTTGGATGAGGGGTATCTCCTCACCCCTGCTATTCCTGACCTTCAACGTGGGATAGCTCCTCTAGGCCCTCCTGTGCCTGCGCAGCCACAGCTCCTTGGACGTGGGGTTGGTCCTCCAAGCCGCTGCCCCTGGCCCCGGGCATGGGGGCGTAGGGTAGCTCCTCCCAGCCACTGCCCCTGACCTTGGACGTGGGGTAACTCCTCTCATCGCCGCCCCTGACCTCAGACTTGGGGTAGCTCCTGGAAGTCAAGAAACACCTGGAGTAACAGGCAAATTTGGCCTTGGAATACAGAATGAAGCAGGGCAAAGACTAATAGAGTTTTGCCAAGAAAATGCACTGGTCATAACAAACACCCTCTTCCAACAACACCAGAGAAGACTCGACACATGGACATCAGCAGATGGTTAACACCAATATCAGATTGATTATATTCTTTGCAGCAAAAGATGGAGAAGCTCTATACAGTCAGCAAAAACAAGACCAGGAACTGACTGTGGCTCAGATCATGAACTCCTTATTGCCAAATTCAGACTTAAATTGAAGAAAGTAGGGAAAACCACTAGACCATTCAGGGATGACCTAAATCAAACCCCTTATGATTATACAGTGGAAGTGAGAAATAGATTTAAGGGCCTAGATCTGATCGATAGAGTGCCTGATGAACTATGGAATGAGGTTCGTGACATTGTACAGGAGACAGGGATCAAGACCATCCCCATGGAAAAGAAATGCAAAAAAGCAAAATGGCTGTCTGGGGAGGCCTTACAAATAGCTGCGAAAAGAAGAGAAGCGAAAAGCAAAGGAGAGAGGAGGAGCCAAGATGGCGGAGGAGTAGGACG
>NW_011494682.1:2790137-2790592 GCF_000754665.1 Bison bison bison
CCTAAGACCGCCAGGCCCGCGCACGAACAAAGGACTGAACAGAGATAGCCGGCTGCAGACCTTCCCCCTCCGGTGACAGGCAGCCAGAGCCGGAAGGGGGCAATCGCAGCCCCAGAGAGACATTATCTATAAAATTGTAAGCAGGCTTATTTGCTAACTAAAACTTCTTGGGGGTCTGGACGGTCAACATCTGCCTGAGAAGGTGTGCCGGTTTTACATCCAGATAACCGAGTGGCGGGGAGGCGATAAGTCGCAGCATTGGCACTCGCCTGGGAAGAGCAAATTGGCGCTCGGACCTGGGAAGAGCACAAAACGCAGGCCCAACTGAGTCTGCGCCTCTGAGGACTACCCGAGTGCCTGAACCTGAGCGGCTTGGACCTGGGAGGTGCATGCAGCCCAGGGCCAGCCTCGGATTGTTCCCGGCGGAACATCCTAGAGTCCGAGCAGTGTGGACA
>NW_011494683.1:0-1817 GCF_000754665.1 Bison bison bison
GGACAAAGACACACACACAGACACACAAACACACAGACAGACACACACACACAGACACACAAACACACAGACAGACACACACACACAGACACACCCACACACAGACAGACACACACAGACACACAAACACACAGACAGACACACACACACAGACACACAAACACACAGACACACACACACACACAGACACACAAACACACAGACAGACACACACACACAGACACACAAACACACAGACAGACACACACACACAGACACACAAACACACAGACAGACACACACACACAGACACACAAACACACAGACAGACACACACACACAGACACACAAACACACAGACAGACACACACACACAGACACACAAACACACAGACAGACACACACACACAGACACACAAACACACAGACAGACACACACACACAGACACACAAACACACAGACAGACACACACACACAGATACACACAAACACACACAGACACGCACACTCACAGACACACACACAGAGACACACACACATACAGAGACACACAGACACACAGAAACACACACACAGGAATATTATTCAGCTGCAAAAAAGAATGAAACTCTGCCACTTTCAACAACATGGATGGGTCTAAAAGGTGTTATACTTAGTGAAATAAGTCAGAGGAAGACAAATATTTTATATCACTAATATGTGGAATCCAAAATATAACATAAATGACTATAACAAAACAGAAATAGATTCCCAGATACAGAGAAGAAACTAGTGGTTACCAGTAGGAAGTGGGGGGCGGGAAGGGCAAAGGAGAGGTAAGGGATTAAGAGGTATGAACTATTATGTATAAAATAAATAATCTAGAAGAATATATTGTAGAGAACAAAGAATATAGTCAATAAATTTCATAAAACTTTTAATGCAGCATAATTAATAAAAATACTGAATCACTATGCTGCACACTTGAAACTAATATAACACTGTAAATCAATTATATTTCAACTAAGAGAAACAGAAAATGGGAAAATATTACCTTGGGTTTTCACATATGCCTACTGTCAATTCTTGCTCTTTTCTCTATCAGATCCCTAGAATCAGTTTCAGTATACGTCACAACCAAGTTTATTTGAGCAGTAAATAAGGACAATGAAATGAGTATGCTGATATCTAGGTTTTTCTCTATTAATGTTTAGTGGCATTGCTTAATGATAGAGACAGCTTAGAAAGCACAGGTTGTATATGTTTGCTTTAACTTGAAAAATTGTAAAACTTTTCCTAATTATGTTGTATGATTCTTTTCAAGGAAATTTAGAAAGTATGAAAAAGCATTACTTTGCCAACAAAGGTCCATCTAGTCAAGGTTATGGTTTTTCCAGTAGTATGACTACTGGATGTGAGAGTTGGACTGTGAAGAAAGCTGAGCGCCAAAGAATTGAGGCTTTTGAACTGTGGTGTTGGAGAAGACTCTTGAGAGTCCCTTGGACTGCAAGGAGATCCAACCAGTCCATCCTAAAGGATATCAGTCCTGGGTGTTCATTGGAAGGACTGATGCTGAAGCTGAAACTTCAATACTTTGGCCACCGCATGCGAAGAGTTGACTCACTGGAAAAGACCCTGATGCTGGGAAGGATTGGGGGCAGGAGGAGAAGGGGTCGACAGAGGATGAGATGGCTGGTTGGCGTCACCGACTTGATGGACATAAGTTTGGGTAGGCTCCAAGAGTTGGTGATGGACAGGGAGGCCTGGCGTGCTGGGATTCATGGGGTCACAAAGAGTTGGACACAACTGAATGACTGAACTGAACTGAACTGAAATAGCAGAAAAAAATTACCCCAAT
>NW_011494683.1:3206-6056 GCF_000754665.1 Bison bison bison
AAAGGAGAAGCCTTGCTTCTTTGCTGAGTCATTCTAACGGTGTGCCTGCAAGGCGTGTGTGGTGAGATGCACACAGATCACCAAGGCCTATGGACCCAGAGCCCTCTCCAACTGCTGTTTAGCATCAGGACCCTATACTCAAATCAGAGCTTTGGCTTTTCCTTGAACACACTCTGCCTTCTTCTGCCTCAGAATTGTCTTCCTTCGTCTCCCTTCTACCTCCACCACCCTCCCCAGATTTTGCAAGTTTGGCTTCTTCTCATTGTTCAACTTTCATCACAAAGGTCACAAACTCAAAGAAAAAGGTCCTGCTACCCTTCTCTATGTTGGCCTTCTGCAGTATGTCCATCACCTTCCCTGGTTTATTTCTGGGTGCTATTTTTCACCCTTTTATTTCAATACTTGTTCTGCTGAATGCCTCTGTTCCCTCCCTCTCCCTGCCCCCACCCGCCCTGAACATGAACTCAGGAGCTCATTCGTGGCACTGTCGTGGCCTTGGGATACATCATGCATAATTACTGAAGGCACAAATGAGTGAAGGAATTCAGGGATTGGGAATCAAATCATTCAGAAAAAATTCCTTTCCTCCAGGGGAATCTTCCCGACCCAGGGATCAAACTCGTGTCTCTCAGGTCTCTTGCTTTGGCATGAGGATTCTTTACCACTAGTGCCACCAGCGTGGGTGCTAAGTCGGTTCAGTTGAGTCCGACTCTTTGCGACACTGTGGACTGTAGCTAGCCAGGCTTCTCTGTCCATGGGATTCTCCAGGCCAGAATACTGGAGTGGGCTCCCATTTCCTTCTCCAGGAAGATAACTCTGTAGTCTTCTGTTGCCTGGAATTTCCCCCTTCTCCTTCACTTCTCAGAAGTCACCATCCTATACCCAGGTTTGTTTCCTAGGTTATAATTGTTAGCATAGCTTAATACCTCTTCACTACCACCAGACGCTGGAGTAAGGACATTACGGTAATGACTTTGTTTAGTCCTTAGGCGACTACTCGTTGACAGCAGTAGGCAGGTACCAATATTTCCTGTACTTCTCAGATAAGAACAGTGAGGCTGAGGGAGGGAAAGTAACTTGCCTTAATGCTCCCTGGCTTTCAGATGTGAAGCCAGGTTTGAAACTTTCATATCTGTGCTTTAACCATTACACACTTTATCCCCTAGTGCAGGGTCAGGCGAAAGTTTGTTCCAATATTTCCATGACATCTTATGAACGAAGGAATTTTTTAGCCAACCGTCCACCCAGTCCATTCTCAAGGAGATCAGCCATGGGATTTCTTTGGAAGGAATGATGCTAAAGCTGAAACTCCAGTACTTTGGCCACCTCATGTGAAGAGTTGACTCATTGGAAAAGACTCTGATGCTGGGAGGGATTGGGGGCAGGAGAAGAAGGGGATGACAGAGGATGAGATGGCTGGATGGCATCACTGACTCGATGGATGTGAGTCTGGGTGAACCCCGGGAGTTGGTGATGGACAGGGAGGCCTGGCGTGCTGCAATTCATGGGGTCGCAAAGAGTCGGACAAGACTGAGTGACTGAACTGAACTGAACTGAATATCTAAGAAATTCCTGAATCCCTCCTCCAATTCCTAGAGTGCTCAGTTAATTCTTGAGACTCTCTGTAACTCAAATTACAACCATGTCTGAGGGGGCTAAACACATTTCAAGTAATTGCCTGCTCCTTATCTAGGTGCTGGGCACTAGTATTTCTGACACATAAACGCTGTATTTGAGAAGAACTTTTAATCCTAACACTCTCAGGAAGAGGCCAAAAATAATGCTAATTTGATACTACTTCATAATGTGCCTATGTTACTTTTTATTTTAATGAATTGATTTCCATTTCTGCCTAAACCACATAATCCTTCAGCCAATAAGAGTTCTTTCTTTCTTTCTTTTCCCTGTATCACTTCTCAGTAATGGACCACGAAGTAGAAAATAACAACCCCCCCCACTGCCATCGCCTGGATTCAGGGTTCACATGTGGCTTTTAATTCTTTGACAGGAGAAAGAGGAAATCATAACTTTTGGTGAAACTTTTTAAAAAATAAGGAACATAGACTCACCATCACCTTCATTAATGACCCTTTAATTTAGAAGTTAAACTCATGAAAATGCCAGTAAAGCAACACATTCTTTCACACAGACTTGTTTTTCAGAGTATTTGATTACATTGTTTCAAGGCTGCCTAGGCTTACAATTGAACAGCATCCCTCTCACTTGATCCAGCCATGGGTAACTTCACCACCTTACCAACCCACTCTCAATAAAAAATCCATCCACCACACTGGGCTGGGGTCCTGGTGGCTCAGTGGCAAAGAATCTACCTGCCAGTGCAGGAGATGTGGGTTTTATCCCTGGGGCAGGATGATCCCCTGGAGAAGGAAATGGCAACCCACTCCAGTATTCCTGCCTGGGAAATTCCATGGACAGAGGAGCTGGTAGAGAGTCAGATGCAACTGACTAAACAACAAGACTGGGATCTGAATACTACTCATTCAGTTATTCAGTTAAGTCAAACAGGACTAAAATGAGATCGTTTTTCTTCTATCTATAGTCCTATGTCCCATATAACAGCTTCTGCTGCTGCTGCTAAGTCCCTTCAGTCGTGTCTGACTCTATGCGACCCCATAGACCGCAGCCCACCAGGCTCCCCCGTCCCTGGGATTCTCCAGGCAAGAACACTGGAGTGGGTTGCCATTTCCTTCTCCCAATGCATGAAAGTGAAAAGGGAAAGTGAAGTCGCTCAGTCGTGTCTGACCCTCAGCGACTCCATGGACTGCAGCCTACCAGGCCCCTCCGTCCATGGGATTTTCCAGGCAAGAGTACTGGAGTGGGGTGCCATTG
>NW_011494683.1:7769-18238 GCF_000754665.1 Bison bison bison
AAAGCTGAAACTCCAGTACTTTGGCCACCTCATGCGAAGAGTTGACTCATTGGAAAAGACTCTGATGCTGGGAGGGATTTGGGGCAGGAGGAGAAGGGGACAACAGAGGATGAGATGGCTGGGTGGCATCACAGACTTGATGGACGTGAGTTTGAGTGAACTCCAGGAGTTGGTGATGGACAGGGAGGCCTGGCGTGCTGCAGTTCATGGGGTCTCAAAGAGTCGGACACGCCTAAGTGAATGAACTGAACTGAGCTGTACACAATATTATTAAAAAAATCACAGTCTGGTAAAAATTAATTTTAAAAAATCTAAGCCATTTCAGATATGTGTTGATCTCAAATACAAAAGACTTTGTGCTAGCAAAAAAAAAAAGGATGCATAAATGAATGAATGATGAGACAATAAATGTGAACAGTCAAAATCAAAAAGGACGACCCAAAAAATTCGTTGCAAAGCAGATTAAAATGAGACGTGTGGTCATTCAAAGAACAGAAGATCAGATTTACAAGGAGGTGGAACAGCAACAACATGAACTAGATCTGAAACAGCCCCAAAGAAGGTGTTTGGATACTCTATCACAAATGGCTTACTTCCTCTAAGCATTGTAGAAGTCCTTCCTGCTTGACTCAGAAAATAAATTTGCTAAATCAGCAACTTGTTAAATAGAGTCTGTGTCTGGTTTTACCCACATATTTTTATTTTTATTTCTGGCTGTGCTGGGTCTTCGTTACTGTGTGGGCTTTTCTCTGGTTGTGGAGAGTGGGGGATACTCTCTCACTGTGGTGCTTGGACTTCCCATTGCAGAGACTTCCCTTGTGAAGCGTGGGCTCTAGGGCACACGGGCTTCAGTAGTTGTGGCTCCTGGGATCTACAGCACAGGCTCAATAGCTGTGGCAAGCAGGCTTAGTTGTTCCATGGCATGTGGGATCTTCCCAGATCAGGGATCAAACCTGTGCCTTCTGCACTGGCAGGAGGATTTTTTCCCACTGAGCTACCAGGGAAGTCCCACAAATGGTTTTTTTTTAATATAAATTATTTATTTTAATTGGAGGCTAATTACTCCTCAATATTGTATTGGTTTTGCCATACATCAACATGAATCTGCCACGGATGTACACGTGTTCCCTATCGTGAACCCCCTTCCCACCTCCTTCCCCATACCATCCCTCTGGGTCATCCCAGTGCACCAGCCCCGAGCACCCTGTATCATGCATCGAACGTGGACTGGCGATTCATTTCACATATGATAATATACATGTTTCAATGCCATTCTCCCAAAACATCCCCCTCTCTCCCTCTCCACAGAGTCCAAAAGACTGTTCTATACATCTGTATCTCTTTTGCTGTCTCGCATACAGGGTTATCACCACTTGTGGTTTTAAAGAAAACTATCTATGAAACTGATATTTGAAGCTTCAGGAAAGGGAGCCACCGCGAACAATATATTTAGTGGGGAAAAGATGGAGATAGATATCCATTGACATCCAAGCTCCCTGAAACTGGGGGATAAAGGAAGTGTTGAGATGCAGACATGGAGGAGGCTAAGGGGCACAAAGGGGCTCCTGAGGACCAGTGCGAAGTCCAAAAGCCCCAGAATCCTGGAGCCCCTCTGAAGGCCCCACCAATGCATGTGAGACAACTGCAGCAAGGTTTACAATAAATCCGCATAACCAACCTTCAGCAAAACAGTAACCTGCTTAAATTCACTGTTCGCTGCTGGGGTAATACCAGGTTGGGCTGCAGAAGTTTTTCTCAACAGATAAGGAAGTCAAGAGACCGGAGGGGGAATTAATAGGAGCAATAAAGATTATTTCAGATAGACTACATTTTGAATAGGAGAGCAATTAACATGAGCCTTAAAATGATTATTTTCTTTTGAAAATGGGTATATAAATGAGCAACTATCCCCACAAGAGACTAGTAAGCAGCTATTAAAATCATGTTTTCAAAATAGTTGATATGGAGACTTAGGATAAAATAGAGAAGTGGAAAACAGCCACCTCAAAAACTGTATACACAGAAATAAAATCCTGCTTGATTCTTTTCTGCTTGATGCTATGTGCGAAGTATATGACCACACAGCATTTGTAACATAAAGCAGGCAAAATCAGGGTAATATCACGTTGTCATTTTACAGGGGAAAGTAGAGTTCAGTTCAGTCACTCAGTTGTGTCCAACTCTTTGCGATCCCATGAACTGCAGCACGCAAGGCCTCCATGTCCATCACCAACTCCCAGAGTCCACCCAAACCCATGTCCATTGAGTCGATGATGCCACCCAACCATCTCATCCTCTATCGTCCCCTACTCCTCCTGCCCTCAATCTTTCCCAGCATCAGGGTCTTTTCACATGAGTCAGTTCTTCTCATTAGGTGGCCAAAGTATTGGAGTTTCAGCTTCAACGTCAGTCCTTCCAATGAATATTCACGACTGATCTCCTTTAGGATGGACTGGTTGGATCTCCTTGCAGTCCAGGGGACTCTCAAGAGTCTTCTCCAACATCATAGTTCAAAAGCATCAATTCTTTGGCGCTCAGCTTTCTTCACAGTCCAACTCTCACATCCATACATGACTACTGGAAAACCATAGCCTTGTCCAAACAGATCTTTGTTGGCAAAGTAATCTCTCTGATTTTTAATGTGCTGTCTAGGTTGGTCATAACTTTCCTTCCAAGGAGTAAGGATCTTTTAATTTCATTGCTGCAATCACCATCTGCAGTGATTTTGGAGCCCAGAAAAATAAAGTTCGCCACTGTTTCCACTGTTTCCCCATCTATCTGCCATGAAGTGATGGGACCAGACGCCGTGATCTTAGTTTTCTGAATGTTGAGCTTTAAGCCAACTCTTTCACTCTCCTCTTTCACTTTCATCAAGAGGCTCTTTAGTTCTTCACTTTCTGCCATAAGGGTGGTGTCATCTGCATACCTGAGGTTATTGATATTTCTCCTGGCAATCTTAATTCCAGCTTGTGCTTCCTCCAGCCCAGTGTTTCTCATGATATACTCTGCATATAAGTTAAATCAGCAGTATGACGATATACGGACAACTAACCAATCTGATCAAATGGACCACAGCCTTGTCTAACTCAATGAAACTAAGCCATGCCATGTGGGACCACCCAAGACGGACGGGTCATGGTGGAGAGGTCTGACAGAGTGTGGTCCACTGGAGAAGGGAGTGGCAAATCACTTAGTATTCTTGCCGAGAGAACCCTATGAACAGGGGAAGGTGATAGTCCTCCAATACAGTGTTGGGAAGGTAGCTCCCAACTGGTAACACAGAGTCTAGCTAAAGACATATAACTTAAAAAGAAATGATGATCAGATTATATACTGCTGTTTCTAAAATGTTTAAGGTAATTGAAATGCCTATTTTGATTCTGAAAGGAGCATATTAGCTAGTGGTTACCAGTGGGGAGAGGGAAGAGGGAACGGCAATATGGGGATAGGAGAATAAGAGGTACAAGCTGTCATGTATAAAATGAGCTGCAAGGATATATTATTCTACAGGGCTTCCCTGCGGGCTCAGACAGTAAAGAATCTGCCTATAGTGCAGGAGACCTGGGTTTGATCTCTGAGTCGGGAAGATCCTCCGTAGAAGGGAATGGCAACCCACTGCAGTATTCTGGCCTGGAGAATCCCATGGACAGAGGAACCTGGCGGGCTACAGTCCATGGTGTCATAGAGAGTCGGACACGACTGAACAACTAAGTACTGCACATATATTGTACAGCACACAGGGAATGCAGCCGTATTTTATAACAACTATAAGCGGAGTATAACTTTTAAAAGTTGTGAATCATTATATTGTACACCTAGAACAAATAATAATGCACAGTAACTATACTTCAATTAAATTTTTTTTATCAGAAAGAAAATCAAAATCAGAAAGAAAATAAAATAAAATTGATGGTTCTAGTTCCAAGGCATTTAAAACTCACAAAACAAAATTTTAAATGGAATGATCATCATTCTTTGTCAAATATTAATATACCTGATAGTGACAAACCATGTTGATGTTCTGTGTATAGTCCCAAAAAGATAATATTTCAAAACAAGTTCAAAAACATGCAGCATGTTTAAGAAACACCACTTTGGAACTACACTGTCTGGTGGGTGTTTGTTATTCCTAAACTGTGTTTAAAGAACTACACAGTTCAACTTTCAACAGTGAGTAAGTAAAATATATGAGGTAATGTGTCAGTCTCAACATTAACAATCCCAATATCTACTTTCAGCTACCTAACAATTCCAATCACCAGGAATTAGCAGACCACCTAATGCACTAAAGGGAAGGATATGAGAAACTATTGGAAGAACCATCTGTGGACTTCCATAAGAAGCAGTGCATTGTAAAAAAAAAATGTAAAAATGGTGATCAGAAAGAGATATTGAGCTGTTATCCCACATGAACATCAGTCCAATCCTCAAAAAGAGCTGGACATGACTGAATGTAAGCTCAGTCATGTTGCTATCCATTTTCCACCATCAGAATCCAAACCCTTACTTTGCCTCAGCTGAGTTTTTGCCAGCAGTCTCACTGGATTCCTTTCTGCAAACATTCCTAATATAGTTGCCTTAAATGGTATGGACCTAACAGAAGCAGAAGATATTAAGAAGAGGAGGCAAGAATACACAGAAGAACTATACAAAAAAGATCTTCATGACCCAGATAATCACGATGGTGTCATCACTCACCTACAGCCAGACGTCCTGGAATGTGAAGTCAAGTGGGCCTTAGGAAGCATCGCTACAAACAAAGCTAGTGGAGGTGATGGAATTCCAGTTGAGCTATTTCAAATCCTAAAAGAGGATGCTGTGAAAGTGCTTCACTCAACATGCCAGCAAATTTGGAAAACTCAGCAGTGGCCACAGGACTGGAAAAGGTCAGTTTTCATTCCAATCCCAAAGAAAGGCAATGCCAAAGAATGCTCAAACTACCACACAATTGCACTCACCTCACATGCTAGCAAAGTAATGCTCAAAATTCTCCAAGCCAGGCTTCAACAGTACCGTGAACTTTTAGATGTTCAAGCTGGTTTTAGAAAAGGCAGAGGACTCAGAGATCAAATTGCCAATGTCCGCTTGATCATCAAAAAAGCAAGAGAGCTTCAGAAATACATCTATTTCTGGTTTATTGACTATGCCAAAGCCTTTGACTGTGTGGATCACAATAAACTCTGGAAAATTCTTCAGGAGATGGGAATACCAGACCACCTGGCCTGCCTCTTGAGAAATCTGTATGCAGGTCAGGAAGCAACAGTTAAAACTGGACATGGAACAACTAACTGCTTCCAAATAGGAAAAGGAGTACCTCAAGGCTGTATATTGCCATCCTGCTTATTTAACTTCTATGCAGAGTACATCATGACAAATGCTGGCCTGGTAGAAGCACAAGCTGGAATAGATTGCCAGGAGAGATATCAATAACCTCAGATATGCAGATGACACCACCCTTATGGCAGAAAGTGAAGAACAACTAAAAAGTCTCTTGATGAAAGTGAAAGAGGAGAGTGAAAATGTTGGCTTAAAGCTCAATTCAGAAAACTAAGATCATGGCATCTGGTCCCATCACTTCATGGCAAATAGATGGGGAAACAGTGGCAGACTTTATTTTGTGGGGTTCCAAAATCACTGCAGATGGTGACTGCAGCCATGAAATTAAAAGAGGCTTACTCTTTGGAAATGTATGACCAAACTAGATAGCATATTCAAAAGCAGAGACATTACTTTGCCAACAAAGGTCCGTCTAGTCAAGGCTACGGTTTTTCCAGTAGTAATGTATGGATGTGAGAGTTGGACTAATGAAAGCTTAGCACCAAAGAATTGATGCTTTTGAACTGTGGTGTTGGAGAAGACTCTTGAGAGTGCCTTGGACTGCAAGGAGATCCAACCAGTCCATCCTAAAGGAGATCAGTCCTGGGTATTCATTGGAAGGACTGATGTTGAAGCTGAAACTCCAGTAGTTTAGCCACCTGATGCTAAGAACTGATGCATTTGAAAAGAACCTGATGTTGGGAAAGATGAGGGTTGGAGGAGTGGGGATGACAGAGGATGAGGTGATTGGATGGCATCACCGACTCAATGGACATGAGTGAGTAAACTCCAGGAGACGGTGATGGACAGGGAGGCCTTGCATGTAGCGATGTGTGGTTTCACAAAGAGTCAACTGAGCATGACTGCACATGACTGAGCAACTGAACTGAACTGAAACTGAATGCTCTGCTAGAGTTAATCCCCGCTTACCAGTCCACAAGAGTATTTCTATTTTCTGCTGTCTCCCGATGCCATTTTATGTCATTTCTTGAATTTACTACTAATAACATACTGCATACATTACATGACCTTGTCAAAGACGTGATTACAGTGGGTCATTCTTTCGCCGCTCACTGTTTACAGGATTCATGGCATGTGTGCTGTGTGTGTCTGCAGTGGACCCATGAATGTTTCTGGTTTGACACTATCATGTGGGCTTCACACTGAAATCACTTTGAAAAGTAGATTATTTAACTGGACCCAGAAGTTAGTAATTGATTCTAAGCACTTAGCCTAATTTTGCTCTCTTGGTCTCTGTCCTTCTGAAAACCCATTGCTTCCCTTTTTCTCAGTGTTTCCACTAGCTAACAATCCAAGAGCTATGCTAAGTCTTCTGTGAGGCTTTACTTTAAATCCAGAGGACCCTGCCGAAATCCCACCTACAAAAGACCTTCTTTTCTGCTTTCAACCTGCTCTTTCTATGTCATCTTCTTCCCCATAGAAGAGTAATCAGAGAGAGAGTGAATGCCACCTGATCATCCTTATCTCAGGACCCAGATGGATTATACTTAATTGGGCACATATGATGCATTGGGCTCTCAGTCAAGCAATTTTACACACATTTTCTTATTTAATCCTTAGAGAAACACTGTGAGATAGGTGTAATGAGCCGCATTTTAAAATTAAGATGACAATGACCTTTTGGAGAACTCAGGGTTCAATCTACTCAGGTCAGCACCTGGGACAGGGCCAAGCTCAGGGCTGAGTCCAGCCAGGTTTGACCATAAGCCCCTCTCACCACTGCACTACTGGATCCCTTATACCTGGCCTATCATTTCATGCTCACATTCGTCATTTATGTGTTTTTCTAGAATGCTTTAATTTCTTTAATCTACAGTATTATTCTTGTGCAACATTCCAGAAGCAAGAGTTCCTCTAGAGGAGAGAGACTTTGTCTATTTTGCTTCCATTTCTTGGTCTTTGTCAGTTTCCCTGCAGTAGTCAGTCCCATTAAGTAGAGCTGCATCATAACAGTGACTCCAGAGAAAAACTGTTTTAAAACATCAACAAACCTCGTGGTGGTGTAGAAACAGCAGGCCCAATATTGCGTGACTTTGTACTTTGAATGGCCCTGGTCGAAGAAAACTCAGCTGTACAAAAGAGAAGTTGAGAAAGGGATTAAGGTTGAGGGAATGAGCGGACCAGAGAGCACATCACAAAAGACAAATTCATCCCACATCTCTCCCAGTGGGAGCTCCAGAATTTTCATGTGGCACGGCCTTACAGGGAAGAAGGTGAGCCTTGATTTCCCCATCTGTAAAATGATAATACTTACTTCAAAATGTCGTTGAGAGGACTAAGTTAGTTTAATATATAATTTGTGTGCCTTCACACACACACACATCAGTTAGTATAGTGTGTAGTTAGTCACTCAGTTGTGTCCGACTCTTTGTGACTCGTGGAATGTAGCACATGAGGCTCTTCTGTCCATGGGATTTTCCAGGCAAGATTACTGGAGTGAGTTGCCATTTCCTTGTCCAGGGAATCTTCTCAACCCAGGGTCTGAATTTGCATCTCCTGCACTGCAGGCGGATTCTTGACCACTGAGCCACCAGGGAAGTCCCCAGTTAGTATAGTACAGGCATGTACATTCAAACCGGCTATTATTATTGTCCTTATAAATGGGGACTTGAAGCTCCTTTTGCATAGCATTTTACATAACTTTATAAATTGTCCATGTAAAAAAAGATGAAGACTCATGACAATTATACAAAGACTAATGTTCTGCTCCATGCCCCCCTGCCTCCATCTCTCAGATACAACCCTACTTCCCCAGTAAAAATGAAGACAAAGACACCATTAAATTTAGTTTTCTTCTAGCTAGAGAGTGGGTGAGGCAATACAAAAATCATCCATCATCCCACCACCCAATAATAGACATTTAATCATCTTGGTATATAGCTATCTGAACTTTTAGCTATTGTGTCTAAATATGGAATAATTGTGTTTAAATATATATAAATATGTAAATAGCATTTTAAAATATATATATTCTCTGAGCATATGCCCAATATTTTGAATCCGCCTCTATTAAAAGATTTTTAATTGCTGCATACTGTGCCATTGTATGAATATTGTACTCTCTCAGTCTCTGAGCATTTATGGTGTTTTTACTCTTATGACATTTGACACCATTCTCTGATAAACATTAGTGCACTAAACTTTGTGATGTATCTCTGCTCATTCTTTTAGGACATTGTAGTAAAGGAACTAGTACTCAAGTGTGATGCTGTAGGGGTGGAACGACCTCACTTCTCAGGACAGCATCACCTTGGCTCCTCAGCTAAATGTGACTGGATTCCTGGAGAATCCATAAAGAACTGAAAGTGTCGTTGGCACTTCTGCTCAGTCTATCTAAGGACAGATTTCCAAGGCTTTCCTCTTTCTACCAGCTGCTAGCTACTCAGTTCACCCTCAAATATTTCAGACAAGATTCATTGCCCCTAAACTAAAATATCTTCTCCCCTCTTATAAACCCTATTTCCACCTTGTTCCTTGACTTGTCCTACTACCTGATTCATTGTTATGGTTGTTGTGTTGCTCAGTTGTGTTCAACTCTTCTGCAGCCCCATGGACTCTAGCCTGCCAGGCTCCTCTGCCCATGGAATTTCCCAAGTAAGAATACTGGAGTGGGTTGCCATTTCCTTCTCCAGGGAATCTTCTCAACCCAGGGTCTGAAATTGCATCTCCTGATTGCAGGCGGATTCGTGCCCACTGAGCCACCTGCGAAGCCCCGCCTAATTCATTACATGTATATAAACAATTGTCACACAAATTAGGTATATGGTGTGACAAATGACTAGTATCTCTAAGTTATCCTTCATCATTCAGATGCAAAGCTGTAAAATCTAATTTAAGGACAAGTGCTTTTCTCAATTGAAATATAGTTGATTTATTATAATTCAAAAATAATTCAGTTATACACACACACACATATATGTAATTTTCAGGTTCTTTTCCATTACAGTTATTACTAAATATTGCATATAGTCTCCTGTGCTATACGACAGGTCCTTGTTGTTGATGTATTTTACATATAGTATTGCATCTGCTAAGACCAAGCTTTTTTAAACAGTAGCTAGATTATAGGAATTTGAGGTTCAGCAACTATTGAGATTAAAATTATGGAAAGAAAGATTTTCTTTAGGAATCAATGAAAGTATGTAAAAATAAAGAATAGCCAATGAACAAAAATGATCTGTCTCTCTAGTTCAGTGCAATTCATTCACATTTAGGGCACACATGTATAACCCCTGTGGATACCAGTGAGCTTTTCTGAAACAAGCTTCCCTGGGCTCCTAGATCCCAAGCCTGGCACATTTTGGATCTCTTCCACACTAGAACAGGGCTCCGTACATAGCGGATATTCAGTGAAATACTAGCTGTTGTAAATGTTTGGCCAATTTCCTTTCTTTTTTAAAAAGATCTTCTCATTTTCTTGAGATATAGTTGACATACAGCAACGAATTGCTTGACCAGGTTCTTATGGAGAGACAGGGAGGTGAGTGTCTGGATCACGCCGAAAATGAATGTACTGATGAATGAAACAAGCCACATGCAAAGGGGCATGCACACAATGAGTGTAAGAATAGTGGAAACCTGCCTCCACAGCGGACTGACACAATATTTTTGATGTTTCAATAACAAGCACACAGTTTTACAACTAGAAGAAAAAAAAAATCCCAAAGTGAAAAACAAAAAAATAAAACCACACCAAATTTAAAGTTTTTAAGAAGTGCATGCGTGCTAAGTCACTTCAGTTGTGTCCGACTGTTTGCGACCCTACGGACTGCAGCCCATCAGGCTTCTCCATCCATGAGATCTTCAGGCAAGAATACTGGAATGGCTTGCCATTTCCTCCTCCAGGGGATCTTCCTGACCCAGGAATCGACCTGCATCTCTGGTCTCTTGCATTGGCAGGCGAGTTCTTTGCCACTAGTGCCACCTGGGTAGCTAAAAGTGTACCTGAAGCCATCTAGAGTTTTCACTGAGTGCAAAGATTGCGTTACCCCAGGCTTTCTGCCTGTCTGAGTCCGGAGTTTCAGTGGTTGGTTAGGGAGGTGTGCTCAGTCTATGGGTCGGTGCCCCTCCTCTTTATGAACACCTACAAGACTCTGCCTGCCCCAGCCCCTGCCTGCCTCCCCATCAGTGCT
>NW_011494683.1:18338-19149 GCF_000754665.1 Bison bison bison
AGAATAGTGGAAACCTGCCTCCACAGCGGACTGACACAATATTTTTGATGTTTCAATAACAAGCACACAATTTTACAACTAGAAGAAAAAAAAATCCCAAAGTGAAAAACAAAAAAATAAAACCACACCAAATTTAAAGTTTTTAAGAAGTGCATGCGTGCTAAGTCACTTCAGTTGTGTCCGACTGTTTGCGACCCTACGGACTGCAGCCCATCAGGCTTCTCCATCCATGAGATCTTCAGGCAAGAATACTGGAATGGCTTGCCATTTCCTCCTCCAGGGGATCTTCCTGACCCAGGAATCGAACTTGCATCTCTGGTCTCTTGCATTGGCAGGCGAGTTCTTTGCCACCAGTGCCACCTGGGTAGCTAAAATTTACCTGAAGCCATCTAGAGTTTTCACTGAGTGCAAAGATTGCGCTACCCCAGGCTTTCTGCCTGTCTGAGTCCGGAGTTTCAGTGGTTGGTTAGGGAGGTGTGCTCAGTCTATGGGTCGGTGCCCCTCCTCTTTATGAACACCTACAAGACTCTGCCTGCCCCAGCCCCTGCCTGCCTCCCCATCAGTGCTTGCAGCTTCACTCTCCTTTGGGGTCCAGGCATCTGGACAGCTCTTGGTTCCTCAGATGCAGCATACTCTTCTCCAAGCCCACACTTTGTACCTCGTCTTCTCTTTGCCTGAAATATCCTCCCGTGGTCCCCTTCTTGGCTGGCTATCCACTTCTCAGGTCCCAGTTCAAGGCCATTTTTATTAGGAGGTCTTCTCTGACCTCCTCTGACCTCTACTTCGGTTTAGGCTAAAAACTCCACAAGAT